>NC_091484.1:56959698-57111213 GCF_947461875.1 Haliaeetus albicilla | reverse complement strand
CTGTTGGAAAAAAAGCGGTTTAATTATTTTAGCAGTGCTGATCCTATCACCTAAGTAGGCCTAGTTCCCCTTCTAATAACTTAGAGTTTTTTTAAGCTTCTTTCATGGGAAAATGCCTAGACTTCCCAGTAAACCCAAATGAGTAATTGAGAGTATCTAATGATACGACCGTGCGTGCTATACTTAATGCTTTAAAGCACACCCCTTCAGAGGAAAACTAACACTTTTTCTTTCATCAGGATGACTTTGATGGTGCTGCAGAAGATGTAAAAAAATTGAAAACAAGACCAACTGATGACGAACTGAAGGAACTATATGGATTCTACAAACAGGCTACTGTTGGAGATATTAATATTGGTATTCCTACATATACTTCACATTTACTCCCATATCTTGATGAAATCAAGCAAATGTTATGTAAATCTGCATGATAATTAAAGATATGCATTTATTTTGGCAGAATGTCCAGGAATGCTAGATTTGAAAGGCAAAGCCAAATGGGAGGCATGGAACCTGAAAAAAGGTGTTACACCAATTAAATTTACATCATGTAATCATGTTTATAGGATGACAAATGAGGAAAGATAATGACTCCTACTTTCCTTTGCAGGTCTATCAAAGGAGGATGCCATGAATGCCTATATCTCTAAAGCAAAAGCAATGGTAGAAAAATACGGGATCTAGAATACTCAAAATAATTCCCACTAATAACTAACTCTTCAGTAGCTAATGAACTAACTGTTGAGAAAAATGCAATACTAACTAACTCCTTTATTGTATAGTCTGACAGTGAAATCTTTTAAACATAAGCTGACTGTAAAGGCTATTTACATACAAATCTATTTTTAGATTGTATCTTATTCTAAATAAATTTGAACCTAATAAATCAAGGTTTCTGTAAGTATTGTGGATTTTTGTGGGTATTAAATTGTGTTTAGCATTTTTATGGGAGCACACAAGCAGAGAAGTTCTAAAAGTAAAATAACATAGCTGTCATTTTTTGTAAACGAGGTTATGGAGTGAAGTGAAGGGTTTGTGCACACGCAAGATGAGAAAAGATGAAAACTTTTATTTTTAAGACCCAAAGCCAATGTTTATTTTCAAAAAATCAGAAAAAATCCCCCTCTTAAAGAATTACAGAGGAGGAACAGAACAACTTAGGCATAACTGCATGCAATTGTACAGAAAGAATGACTTCTTATGAAGTACTGTGGACTTACCTTACACCCTCTGCCATTCAAATAGACAAATACTCATAGACCAGCATTTTCTATACATCTTGTTATATGTTTTGTCAAGAAAATTTCATTAGAGGGTTCCAGCAGATAAAAGTGATCTCCGGGAAGCCTGTAAAAGGAAATAACTCCACTTGTTAGATCATGCCAGGCTGAAAAAGATATTTAAAGTCAGAGAAATGTCAACTATTGTGGTAATTTTACATAAATATTTCAACGTTATTATTTAATAATTATTTTAAATCCCGTATCAACTGTTTTGGTTCACACATTGAGAGTGGTCTGTTGATATGTTTCATTTAAGAAGGAGACAAAAGACTCTAGAAACTGATTCAATAAAACAGGAAAATGTGGAATTATAAGAGGAAAACCATTTAAGCAAAGTACCTTTTAAATCAGTGGTTTGTCTTCAGACCCATTAAAGCAGGTAATATCAGAAGAGAAAGGGATGTTCCTTTCTGCTTTCTCAAAACTGTGAACAGAAAAAGTAGTAATAAAACTTTCCATAAGATACCTATATTTGGGGTTTGCTTCCACATACAAAATAGCTTTTCCTTTCACCTCCAAAACATAACAAACTTCAGGAATTATATTGTGCAGAACATCAGGAGAAGGAATTACTGTTATCTGTAAGATTCTCAGCTCCTTACCCTAATACTATTAGGTCTAAGATTTTAAAGAAAGAATGACCCAATAGTTAGGAAGAGAAGACCCTCAACCTGCAATAAAAATTCTCACCTACAATAAATGATTACGTTGTCTGCTTATATTCAAGTTGTAATGTTTCAGGGCCTTAGCAGCATCAGGCATTCCTATGCCCAAAATGGGTCCCGCGTTCAAGAGTGTCCGTGTCTTTGCCAGGGTAAGAAGCCTTAACTTTGCTCAGCCACTTGAGCTGTTGTGTAACATCCAGCGGGGACAGCAGTTAGGACAGAAGCAGCCAGCTGCTCTCTAGATGCCTAGAACACAGGGACTCTTTGCTTCTGGTTAAGCTAGGGGGCCTTGGATCAGGAGGCTGAATGCAGTGATCCTGAAGCATGAAGTTGAGCTTCTCGGCCTCAGAAAACAATAAAACATGCGAGACTATTCCTTTTAGTGGCTACTAAATTCAGATCCTAAGTAGGATTGTAATTCTACCATGTATGTTCACTACTGTAATAACAGTAGTGGTTGCTACAGTAAGCAGTGTTTTCATCTAGGGCTGAAATACTAGAATATAAACAGAAAGGCACGCACAGGAGAAAACTATGTTTACTGTTTCATATTCTTTTTACAACAGTATCGAGAACAAATTACAGAGAAAGAAAAAAGAAAACCTGAAATTATCAGACAGAAGTAGAACTGTAAAATACAAACATAAACGTAATACAAAATTGTAAAACTTACATACTTTCAGAGAAGACCTTAGAGTTCTTCAGACATTTCTGTATCAGAGGTTTCCTAATGTCTTCATTTGGCAGAAGCTCAGGAAGAGTTCCTCCTAAAATTTGTATAAATGTAAGAACATCTTCATCTTCTGTTTCACATATGGATATGCTTTTGATGGGAAGAAATGCTTCAGACTGTCAGCACCAGACAAAACAGATCAGCTGTTGTATATAATGTGTTTTAAATAATATTTTCATTAAGAATTCTTTTAGTAAAAAAGTACAATGATTCTCTTGTCTCCAAAATACAATGGCTGATTAATTAAACATCCACAGAGAATACTTCTTGGAAAGGGTTAGTAGATTGTGTTTGCTGAAAATACAGATTACAAGTGAGCCAAGTTACCCTCAAGGTCTGAAACTTCCACAGACAAATAACCATTAAATTTTGATCAAAGTTTGACTCTCACTATTGAAATACAACTAATAAAGTAATCTCTTTAAGAGAAAGAAAAGCCTAGCAGTGGACACAAATCTGACTAATGTAGGACTGGAGAGAACAACTGATTATGGAAATTTGCAGGAATAATTGTTTCCATGAAGTAGAGCTCATACTCAGGATTGCTAAGAAGCCCCAGAAACAGAAGACTGGAAATAGCAAATGCTGACTGAGGACAGGAGGACTGGGAAAAAGCCACTTTGCTGTCGTTTTCCTGAGAAAGACTAGCACAACCACCAGAACCTCAGAAGAAACTGAGGATAGATTAAAAAGCCAACAAAGAATGAGGAGGGAAGGAAAGAAAGAAATGGACAAACATACTGAGGGCTGGTGCAGGAGGTTTATGAAAGACTAGGTTAAGACAGTTATTTCACATGTTGCAGAGTAGGGAATGGCACTTTAGATTTTGCTTTGATTAATTTTTAGTATTACGCTAAAGGCCATAGTAAATAATACAGTATTCAAAAAAGGTAGCATTAGCTTAAGGAGACTGTTCTCCATAGGCTAAGGTTAGCAGCAGTCAATATTCTGTAACATGAAATTCTCCATCCGCCTCAGAATTAATTTCCCCTAAGAAAACAGAACCTTTTTCTGCATACATTCAGAAGCAATGCTTGTTTTGCATTAAAGCCACTCTGCATACCATGCTGTAAAATGTTATTTTTACTCTTGGTAGCTAATATACTGTTTTGTTTCATACTATTAATGATTCTGTAACTTAAATGTGGGGCATGTGCCTCTGATGCAAAAAGATGGATTGGCTCTAGCCCATACCTACCTTTCAAGTGTAGCTGTCATGGTTTAACCCCAGCCAGCAACTAAGCACCACGCAGCCGCTCACTCACTTCCCCCCCCCCCCCCCAGTGGGAGGGGGGAGAGAATTGGGGGGAAAAAAAGTAAAACTCATGGGTTGAGATAAGAACAGTTTAATAGAACAGAAAGGAAGAAAATAATAATGATAATGATAGCAATATTAAAATGACAATAATAATAATAAAAGGATTGGAATATGCAAGTGATGCAGAATGCAATTGCTCACCACTCGCCGACCAACAGCCAGGTAGTTCCCGAGCACCAATTACCCCCAGCCCCATTCCCCCCAGTTTATATACTGGACATAACGTTACATTGTATGGAATATCCCTTTGGCCAGTTTGGGTCAGCTGCCCTGGCTGTGTCCCCTCCCGACTTCTTGTGCCCCTCCAGCCTTCTTGCTGGTTGGGCATGAGAAGCTGAGAAATCCTTGACTTAGTCTAAACACTACTTAGCAACAACTGAAAACATCAGTGTGTTATCAACATTCTCATACTGAACCCAAAACATAACAACACTATACTAGCTACTAGAAAGAAGATTAACTCTATCCCAGCCAAAACCAGGACACCAACACAGATCACTCACACAAGTAGAAATATGCTAATAAGGTATGGAAACAAATACAAGATTCCTGTAAAAAATCAGTAATGGGGCGAGATTTGTTGGTCACAGGATGACCTACAGTAATATTTGGTGACAACAGTAGTATAACAGTATTCAAAATCGATGTTGTCTTTGCTGCAAAGTTCTCATCAAAATGTTTAATGCCTTTGTATGAATAAAGGCAAAGAAGTCTGTATTGCATCCTACAGAGCTGATACAACTTTCTTTTGCTGAACAGAGGATAACGTACAGAAAAAGGAACTGGAGAGGGTATCAAGGCTCAGCACACAGTGTCCAGAGGGACTTCGCGTTGGCAATCATCACAGTGGTTAGGATGCTTATGAAGTCCAAAGCTAGTAGAAGTAGTAAGGCAGCTACTGCTGCAGTAGTGGTCACAAGTCAAATCTAACTTTGTTGCAAAATCTGTGGGGAAGGCAAGTATGAGGAGCAGATTAACTGCACAGTTCAGAGACAAACCTAACCTAAGACAAAGCTGTAATTGAGCTGCAGATTTCTTGTCAGCTTTGTTTGATCTTCCCGATGATGAAAGAGACAGTCCTGCCCTTCCAAGGTTCTCAGAGCATAAATTTCTACCCTAGTCTTCTTGTCAACAGTAGCAACTACATAGCTATGCAGTAAGAGCACATTGTTTATCAAGCTGAAAACTAATACTTACCCTGTAGGTTAGTTTTCATTTATATCAGTCAGCTGACCCCATACAGTCTCACCATCCTCCTGTTGATGAGGAAAGCATCCTTTAATGACTTCTTTGCAAGCTTTGACCCACTTAAACCAGTGGGAAAGGTGCATGCTGAGATTACATCCAAGGTCTGGATGTAAAAGACACATCTGCACTAACCTAATGGAGTAATTTGCCCTTAAGAATTATTTTACAATTCTTACTGAAACAAAAACCTGCAGTCTTACTGGTTTGAAAGACACATTCAGCTGATCTAGTTTTCGTTCAGAAAAAAAATATCTAAGCCACACACAAGAAAGAATTATTAAAGGAATAAATAATCTTCTTTGGAATACATTCAGCTGAATCTGGATTTATTTAAAATCTAACCATATCTGGTCAGGGAAATGTCTTTGGGGGGGGGGGGCTTTTTTTTTTTCTTTTTTACAAGACAGCAGTTTAAAAAAAAAGAAAAAGAAAATATTATTTCTAAATTGTCTTTATCTTTCCACTACTTCCATCTATTGGCCTTATACCCAAGACCTGACTTAGACCCTATTACAATGAAGAAAGGATACATAAGAATCCCTCTGCATTATCAAAATTTTCCTGGACTGTAAAATTTTCAAGAGAAACAAGCTTTCATTTTATTACCTACACATTTTAAGTTAGATATGTGATCTGATGAATTAATGGCAGACAAAATCTGCTTGAGAGTGTCCACAGTCAAAAAGAATGTTTCTTTGTTGAACTATTGGCAAAGAAATGGCTTAGTGTAAGAAAAGAAAAAAACACCCTGAATTTTGTTTTAAGAAAGTATTCCCTGGGGAATTCTCTTCACATTTAGAATAAGCTGAAAACAAAATTCTAGTTCTATAAAGAGATGTATAAAAGATTAAAAGAGCAATCAGATAAATCACAGAATAATTTACATTGAAAGGGACCTCTAGAGATCATATAGTCCAAGCACTGCCTCTCTGAGTTCCGAGTATCTGCAAGGATGGAGACTCCCATAACCTCCCTTGTTCCAGTGTTCGACCATGCTCATGATGAGGCTATTTTTCTATCTAATCCCTTGTTGCACCTTTCATCTGCAAGTCTTTTGTCTTTTTGCTGAGTACATCCAAGAAGAATCTGGCTCTGTCCATCCTCTTCATACCTTTCCATTAGGTAGGTGGAGACATTAATAAAATCCTGATTTAGCACTCTCCTCTTAAGACAAAACCATTTCTCTCAGCCTCTCCTTGTACACCACCCACTCCAGTCACAATCACAGGGGCTGCTGCCACACTCACTCCAGTATTTCAACATCCTTCTAGTACAGGAGAATCCAAAATGGACACAGATGTGGTATACTAAGAAAATTTGGATTATTTTTTAATCACGCTTTTGAGACATAGGTTTTCAGGGCATGATGAGCTTTGACATTTGCTTTATTCATTGTCGTGGCACCACCTTTTAGTAGGTGGGCAAATATTGATTGAAAAGTACAATCGAAAACACAAGCAACAACAAAACTGCTTTTGTACTGACCTGCCACTAGGACAAACATAGCAGCACACCCAACAGCCCCACCCTGCAGAGAACATACAGCCAAAGGTAAAGAAAGAGGGACTGCTTGCAGCACAGCGCTGTTTTGGTATTTCCCAAATGAAAACATATTCTATACCACACAGTCTAGAAATCTATGGAATGAGTCTTTGTGAACTGCAGGAGCGTGGCATTTGCCAGTTGGGCAGTCCAGGACCAGAGAGGCTTCTCAGATATCTAGGGACTTGTAAATCTTACATACCAGACACATTCCCTTCACACATACATGGGTCAACTGCTTGCCTGGAAGCCAGGCGAAAAGCAAAGCTATCCCCAGAGGGCTGCCTACTCACTGAATTTAGATTTAAGATAGTCCATTGACTAGCCCACCAATAAGTGCAGAAGTGGACTAGGGAGCCCAGGAGTCAAACGATCCACTTTACTGGTAGGTACGGAGACTGCTATTAAAGCTGCTGGGTTCCTTACAGCCAGACAGGCAGCTGAGACACCTGGCTGGGAACATGGAAGTCTTAACAAGTCAGGGCATTGATAACTTGGTATCTGCAAACCTGCAATAACAGAGCTGGCAGGCTGTAGGACAGCTAGGCCATGTCATTCTCTGCTGATTTTATTGCCACAACAGAAACACGGTTTGTGCAGCCTATGGATACCAGCATGTCTGTGTCCTAAGCATTGTGATCCAGTTGGAATGTCTTATTTCTGCAGCTGTATCAGTACCTTACACATTACTACATCACACACATGCTTGTTCACATTCATCATTCTCATCATCAATAATAAAAGTAAAAAAAATATCTATTTTCCAAGGTAGGAACTTGGGCTTTTTGGAAAATAATGGGGACATGAAAAGAAGTGTCCAGTTAGAGAGAAAGCACATCTGTAACATGCATCGTAATATTCATTACAGGTTTTTTAGGATTATGGACTCATGTCCCTGAAAGTTTTCCTACTCAGGGAAAAACAATGGTGTGATCTTGCATTTAGGAGACAGCAAAATGAATAAACCACAGGCAAAAACTCTGTAGGAAACCATGACTCAGTAGCTCCTGAGTTCAGGAAACTACTGGTCTTTGCTTCTTGAAAAATAAACACAAAGGTAGTCTTTCATCATTATATCTAGACACTATAAAGTAATGGAGAAAAGTATGGAGTATACTCAACTTTTTTCTCCATTGGTCATATTTTTCCCAGGAATGTATCACTCATGGCTACATTTTTAGCAGATTATACTCCAGATAGGTTAATATCATTGCTAACATCTAAAAGCTGCTGCTGGGGAAAAAAAAAAAAAAAAAAAAAAGTCTGCCAACTGAAATTCTGTTCTCCAGAAAGCTGTCTACCCATCCCTTTACTTAGACTTGGAAAAAATGTAGGAAATTATAAGCTTATTCATGGAAGACTTGCAGCTGATGTGCTCACAGCATCACTAATGCAAAATTACTGAAATAAATATTAAAGCCACACAACACACATTCCCAGTTTTACTACCAGGACCTTCCAGGGTGTTGAAACTGCAGAAGTAAAGGCCATATGGATGCTTCAAAGGTGAACATGAAAAGAAACAACATAACCTCCCCTCCTTTCCTACTGTTTCTGCTGTCAGCCTAGTTCTGCTATGGCACAGCTGCATAACCTTTGCTCAGATTTTTGAGGAAATTGTTAAATTAAGAGAAAGAGCTATGAGGAAGTCCATAAAGTCAAGCCGTGAAATGTAAGGTAAAACTGCAGATAAAAGTAAAGACTGCAGAGATGGGGCCAGGTAGCAGCTCAAGGATCAAGAAGAAGGACATCACTGTGGAAAGATAATAACATCTCAAGGGAAAAAATGAGGTTGAAGATTGCAACATCAAGCACCTGCCACAGGGAGCAGTGAAAGCTGACCCTTTTCCATCTGACTAGCAAAGACTCCATAGGTGGTTGACATACTAATTTAGTAGTTCATTAATCCTGGCTACCTTTTGTGTGCATTAGCCACAAAGTAACTGCTTTACATACAACTGCACATAGCAGTGCAAAAAGTGACTGTCGTGGTTTAACCCCAGCCAGCAACTAAGCACCACGCAGCTGCTCACTCACTCCCCCCCCATCCAGTGGGATGGGGGAGAAAATCAGGAAAAGAAGTAAAACTCCTGGGTTGAGATAAGAACGATTTAATAGAACAGAAAAGAAGAGACTAATAATGATAATGATAACACTAATAAAATGACAACAGTAGTAATAAAAGGATTGGAATGTACAAATGATGCGCAGGGCAATTGCTCACCACCCGCCGACCGACACCCAGCCAGTCCCCGAGCGGCGAATCCCTGCCCCCCCACTTCCCAGTTCCTAAACTAGATGGGATGTCACATGGTATGGAATACACTGTTGGCCAGTTTGGGTCAGGTGCCCTGGCTGGGCATGAGAAGCTAAAAAATCCTTGACTCTAGTCTAAACACTACTGAGCAACAACTGAAAACATCAGTGTTATCAACATTCTTCACATACTGAACTCAAAACATAGCACTGTACCAGCTACTAGGAAGACAGTTAACTACATCCCAGCTGAAACCAGGACAGTGACTCAACAAAGTGGCCCAGGGAAAGAAAGATAGTGAGGTAGGTAGTGGGAAGCCATTTTGGCAGCAAAGGCATGTAGCAACAGGGAAGCAACCAGAAGGTGCCACTGCTGCAGATGGAAAGAGGAAAGAAGTCAAGGAACAAAGCCCTGTTCACATAAGCTGGGTATAGCAATGCTGACGTTTTGTTCTGAGCGTGGCAAGTTATGTCACAGAAAATATTTTAAAATTGATGCCAAGGCCATGAAGAAAGTGAAGAAAGGAGATGAGGTGATCCCTATTATGCCACCTTCTGTCCTTAATCTTTCTGCTCTAAAAATGTACAGATTTAGATAATAATCTTTCTTTTTAGGAACAGCAGAAGAGTACAATTAAGTAGCAATTCAGCAGGTGAACAGTTTACCTTATCTACTTTGCTTTCACAGTACCTACGCTAGGTATACTCCTATACAAGTACAATAGTGAAGAACGATGAAAAAAACCCCACAACCTTCCTACTTCCATCTCTACAGTCTGAACAGAGTATTAGAATGTCTTGGTGTTATCTAAAAGGTGTGGATGGAAAATTTTTGGCTAGGGCCCAACTTAGATAACATCATACCAGTTCCCATAGCTACAACAGACTATTTGCCATTTGTGATACAGAATATGAAATAGTAGTCTTTCTTATTCCCCAATTACCAAAGCTTCAGTGGCAAGAATAATCGAGAGATTGTAAGATTGCAAGTTATATAGTGTTTTCTATCACACGCTGACTTTGCTACACTCAAAGCTGTGAACTGAAACCTGAACTAAACCTTAAATCCAATAGCAACTATTACTACAACCCCCTGTTAAACGGCTTTTTTTTTTTTTAAGAATTGTATTATACCTTTGATCTTTTGCACAGGCTACTAATTAGATTTTTAGATGAAGATGTGATTGCCCTTGATTTTAATCTCTTAGCTGCCTTTGGACCTACCTGCAAATCAGCGAGAAGGATCAAGCAAATGTTTAGCATTAAAAAACAATGGGTGACGGGAACCTTTGATGAAAGGGAGGGCCATGGGGCTCTGAAGTCTATAGTCCCCACAAGAGAAGAAGGAGCCATAGGAGGCTGCAGTCCTCAGATGGCCTATAGTAGCAAAGACATCTGGAGCCTCATAGGGATGGAAATGAGTAATATGGTCTGCAATCTGGTCAGGGTTATACAGGGTTTCTGTAGGTCCCGAGTCTCTGCCTGGAGGCAGTGACGGCAGGCATCAGGCTACATCCTTAAGCCTGGTCCAAACCTTCTACCTCACATAGAGACTCTTGCATGATGCAGATAGCCTGACACACACCTCCCTCTCCTGCCCTGATGGCTATGTCACATCAAACTGCTTCTACTACTACTTCAAGACCTACCCGAGCTGCCAGTCTTTCGTCAGGAACTCCTCAGGGCTTGGGAGCTCTTCAGAGCAGCCACGTACCCAGCAACAGTGGGAGAGGGGGGAATCTCTGGGCTGAGCCATAGCTCTCTGTCACACATCACCCACGTATACATGCAGGTGGCAGAGACCCCTTCCGTGTACCAGAGGGCAGTACTGGCAGGCGTCTCTGAAGGCAGAGACCTCCTTAACGATGGCAAGCGGGACTGGGCAGGCCTTACGTGCCTTCCTCAGTACAAGCGGTGCTTCACCATGTGGTGGAGCGTTTGCTCCGGGATGCGAAGACCGCTCCAGATCCCACTCCGTCTCACTGCTGGTGGTCTGTGCTTACCCCCACTCCTGTGGAGCTGCAAGTCACACCCCACAAGCCTCTCTCCCACACACCACTGCAACAGGCGGCACAGGAACCCACCGGTCTGGCCCAGACCCGCGTCCCGGCAGACTCCTGAGCTCTTCCCCACCCACAAAGCAGGAGGGCCGCGAGCCCCCCAGCGCCAGCCGGGGCCCGCAGCTGGGCTCAGGCCCGCTGGGGACGCCACCGGGGTTACAAGCACAGCCCGCAGAGGACATCAGCTAGGGAGGGCCCGGGCCCTCACCCGGTCCGAGGACACACACCGAGAGGAGCCCTCGGCGCGGCCCTGGCTTCGCTTTACTCCCTTTGTCCTTTCACCCGCGGCCCGCCCGGGGGCCTGCGAAGCCTCTTTCTGCCCCGCGGCTCCGCCTCCCCACGGCCGCCCCGCCCGGCTTCCGGGCCCGCGTGGAAGTGGGGCAGAGGTGAAGGCAGGCGGCGAGGCAGGCGGCGAGCCAGGCAGGCGGTGAGGCAGGCGGCGAGCCGGGCAGGCGAGGAGCCGGCTGAAGGCGGCGGCGGGCCCGTCCAGGCTAAGGTAAGCGGCGCGAGGCGAGCGGTGATCTCTGCCGGCCTCTTTCCTTGGGGGGTGCGCGGTGGCGGGGCAGAGGGTCGTACCGACGGTGTCGGCTCCGCTGCCTCCTTACCCCCAGGCCCCGGCCCCCGCCCCGTCCACCCTCTGGGGGCCTCTCTGGGGCAGCTCCCCGGCGCGGGCCCTGAGCTGCTCTAAGCACCGCTGCGGCGGTGCGGGGGCGGCCCCCGGCCCAGCTCGGCCCTGTCCGTACCCCGTCCGTCCCCCGCCCTGGGCCGCCGTTCCGCCGGGCGGGGAGCGCTGGGGTAGGCGGGGTACGGCCGGGGATAGCACCCCTCTGTCGTTACCACGGCGGTGGGCTCCTCGGTGAAGGTCTGCGGGGGCGGCGAGCCGCGGGATGGCGGCCGCCAGCTGGGCCGGGCCGGGCGGGGGTCGCCGTGCCAGTGATTTCCCTCTTCCCCAGTTAGCCTCTGGTCTCAGTTGGTGGGTGTCCTAGAGCTGGCTGGCTTCTCCTCGGGAAAGAAAGCAACAGGCATCGAGTTGGTTAATCGCGGCATACCCGGAGAAAGCATCGATAGCCGGCTGGTCATAGTTTCTCCCTGTTGTGTGTATGCCTCTTGTGGCTTCAGGCCAACCAAGAAATCCTAGGTCCTGGCTTTGTCAGGGGACGCTTCCCTGATAGGTGTCTTTTAGCCTGTAAATGGCTGGGGGCGGGGAGAAAACTGTGGGGAAATACATCATGTAACCTAGGTTTTGTTAATAGTCTCTTGGTGTCGTGCTGCAGATCTGCATCATGGAAAAGCAAGTGCTTGAATCCTCTGAGGAGCGAACGTTTCAGTACCAAGATTCTCTGCCTTCCCTGCCAGTACCTCCTCTTGATGAATCTTTAAGCAAATACCTTGATGCAGGTAATGACTTAACATTGTAATAGTAGCCTGGTGTGTGCTGTTGTAACCAGGCTAATTTGAAGATGTTTGCAAAGTCATTTTTAGAGACGTCTTGTATCAACTGATGTAATTGGGGTGGGGGATACAGACCAGTTTAGAGTGCAAAAGGTCTTTTTCAAGTTCAAAATGGGAAACTAAATGCCCAGAGCAACATGAGTAAAAATTCCCACTTCATCCCTATTTGCCTTTCTTCAAGGGAATGGGGCATATGGTAAGGTTAACTTTTTGGTTTGAGGGTTTTTTTTCCCCCTTAAGGTTTTGGGTTTTGTGGGGTTTTTTGGTTCTTGGTTGTTGTTGGTTTTGGTTGGATGGTTTTTGTTCTGTTTTGTTTTGTTTTCCCCTAGCTATATCAGCTGGTCTAATAAGAGATATTTCTTCATCTACAAATTTTGTTTTGCATAATAACAATTTTCTTGTTTATGACTGTTTGCCCAGGCTCTTTGTAAAAAAAAAAAAAAAAAAAAGTTATTTCAGACTTTTTCATACTTAATAGTATTGGTGAGAAAGAATAGCAAGAAAAGAGAGTGATGGGCATTTTTTGGATAATTGGATAATTTCTGCCTTGAAATGTTGGCTGTCTAAAGAAGATCACATAACAGAAAAGTTTTGAAAACAACATCAATGCACATGTGTCTAGCTTTTTTTATAAAGCAGAGATGACTGGTTAGTTCTTTATTATCATATCAGGCTTTGATGTATCAGGGCTGACAGATGCATTACCTAGTATCTTGAGATTACTTTCCTATGTTTCTTTAATAATTTTCAGAACTCGGAGACTGAGTTTTTTTTCTGCAAAACCTGCTTTGTGTCTTACCAACCTACCTGTAATACAGGAATGCTAACCAAGTAAGACCTGGAGTTCTCTCCTTAGCAAAAACATATTACAGCAAAATTTCCCTTTCCCAAAATAGAAATCCTGAAGTTCACTCTGAGTTCCCTTTTATTCTGAGTGTAGTGGAAATGGCCCAGTAGATGGTAATAGGTTTTCTTTGGTGTTCCATATGTCATCGCTTTTTGATGCAGAATGTTGAAATGGTGTTTCTTCAGAAAAAATGGGTGTGTATGCATGTCAAAAAAAGTGGGGTTTTTTTGTTGTAATGCAGACCAACTAAAGTTGCGCTACAATAGTAGTGAACCTGCAATAACACAGTTGCCTTTTAGAACTTAGTTTTGTAAACCCAGCTGGCTCTCCAAGTTAATAAATAACTCTCATGGAGTGATAAAATCTGGCAGTGAATTTGTTTGCTCTTGTTTTCTGATTCTGATCTGTGTTTTCACAAATACCTTATCACATGTCCCCCTTTTTTTTTTATGCTGAAGTTAGTTCCTGCTTACTGTTCCTTGTACATAAGTCATTCTATAACTTTGATCATCACTGTTGATCTCTGTTAGTCTCACTGGAGGTTGCAGGAAAGTTAGTCTAGTATTTGTTTTTCTGCCACAGTCTTTCCTTGTACAAATCACTTAAAGCCAGAATGTGCAGTGCACAATTCTAGACACTAGCTCAGTGATTCTCATTGCTTAAGTTTTTCATTTGTTTAGTCTGTGAAGATGAGTGAAGGAAGGGAAGTGCTTCTGAAGAACAATTCAGAACCTCCAAATGACACTTCACAGATGCTGTGAATCATTCCTTGGAAACTCCTTTCTTTCATTGGCTGGAGGAGGACCCCAGGCACTTAACATTAGTCAGTGCACCTGTTGGTAAAAGCACTTCTCTGTTTAAAGCTAGTCAACCGGGAAAGCTGGACAGAATATGTCTCAGAAGGTGCCTTATTTAAGGCTTTACAGTAGCTATCTATGCTTTGGATTCAGAATGACTAATCTTGTTTTGAAGGTAGGCCTTGAGCAGAGAAGGTTGCCATAGCCATGTTATTTAGCCTTTCAGCTCACCCCAGAGGTTGAGACTCAGAAGCTTGGACTCAACCTGAGAGTATGAAAACCCAAAGTTCCAGCTTTCCAGAGAGTTCCTTAACTATTGCAACTGAAGGTGTCTTTCATGGGATACTTCTTGTTCATGGACAGAGCTGATCTTCTATGCAGAAAGGAAGACAAGATCTGTGGGCCTGGAGAAAGTGGCAAGACAGAAGTTTCACTGAACTCTAGTGAGGAAGGGGCTGGGTTCTGCTCCTTCTTCATAGTGGTGCTTCTACATCTGATCAAATGGTTTTTAAATGGAAAGAGGCCCTGTAGTCATAGAATCATGTAGGTTGGGAAGGGTTTGTCTAGACCAGTTCCCTGCTTAAAGCTGGTCCAACTACAGCAGGTTGCTCAGCCTTGCTTAGCTGGGTTTTGTATATCTGCAAGGATGGAGATTCCACAGCCTCCCTAGGCAACCTGTTCTGGTGTTTGATCACCCTCATGATTGTGGGAGGGGGAACAAAAACCAAACCAGCAACAATGACAAAAAACCCTTTCACGTTTTCCTTGTCAGAAGTTCCCTGTGTTCTAACTTGAGTCCATTTTCTCTTGTCCTATTTCTCTGCATCTCTGAGAGGAGCCGTACATTATCTTCACTATGCCTTTCCATTCAGTTGTTCTAGAGTGCAGCAACGTCTTCCCTTTGCATTCCTTAAGCTGAACAAACTCAGTTCGCAGTCTAATCTCATCATGTGTTCCAGTCCTCTAGCAATCTTAGTCACCCCCTAGCAATCTTAGTCACCCCTTTAACAGTTGGACTTGATGATCTTAAAGGTCTTTTCCAACCTAAATGATTCTATGAATAGAGATCAGAACCCAGTAATTTTGCTTATTTTTTTTCTTGTCTGTGTGCATATTGCTCTGTAATGACTTTGTAACTTGAATAAAAGAGGATAATCACTCTCTCTTACACTATTGTATGGTAATAAGGTCACCTTCTGGGAAACCTGAGTGTTGGACTACGCTGAGTCTGGGGAGGCTTTCAACTCGGTGGATGGCTCTGTAGCTATTTACTTTTTTTTTTTTTTCCCATCTGTGTTCACAACTGGTGGTGGTGCAATTCAAGCCGCATCTAGATAAGGCCTGGATATGAAAGGCACTGCCTGAATATTCATAGCTGATCATATGTGGTGAAGGTGTAGGTGGAACACCGGTACCTTTCCAGTTGTGATAGTGTTGCAGTAGAATTTAATGGAGGTCCCAATGCAATTTAAACACAAGCACTGCATGATAATGCTTGAAAGTGGATGTTCTGTCTTGCTGCCTGAGGTTGTAAGCAGGCATTTAAAAACACATTTGTAGGTAGTATTTGGCCCTTACTCTCCATGTTTGTCATATGAAATAGGAAAAAATATCACTAGAACTTGCATTGTACCATTGTGGAGTAGCATAAGGAGGCCAGGATGGAGCTGAAAACTGATCTTTATCTTTCACTTTAAGACAGGTAGTGCAAAATACAGAAATTCCTTTTATGATTAGGAAAAAAATGTAATTATCTTAAGAAGGAGCGAGGAGAACTTACCCTTGGTGGAAAAGGATCAGCATAGGGAACACTTGAATAGATTGGACATGAAAAACTCCATGGGGCATGCTGGGATGTGCCCATGAGTGCTGAGGGAGCTGGCCTTTGTCTTTGGAGGCCACTTCTGATAACCTTTGAAAGGTCACGGTGATTGGGGGAGGTTCCTGAGGACTGGAAGAAAGCAAATGTTACTGGTCCCTTCAGGAAGGGCAAGAAGGAAGATTTGGGGAACTACAGGCTCCTTAGTATCCCTCGCAAATAATTGTCAAAACCATTTCCAAGCATATGAAGCACAAGAAGGTGGCTGGGAGTAGGCAGAATAGGTTTGTGAAGGGGAAATCATGCTTGACCAACCTGATAGCCTTTTATGATGAGGTGACTGCCTCAGTGAATGAAGGGAGAGCAATGGATATTGTTTATATTGACTTTAGCAAGGCTTTTTGGCACATCAAAAGCTTTTTTTTAAATTCCTCATAGATGAACTGATAAAGTACGGACTAGGTAGTAGACAGTCAGGTGGACTGAAAACTGTCTCAGCTGCTGGGCTTAAAGGTTTGTAATCAGCAGCATGTATTCCAGATGTAGGCCAGTCTCTGATGCTGTACCCCAGGGGTCCAGTATTGTTTAACATCTTCATTAATGACCTGGATGATGGGAAAGAGTGCACTCTGAGTTTGCAAATGATGCAGAGCTGGAAGGAGTGGCTGATATGCCATATGGTTGTACTGCCATCAGAGGGAGCTTGACAGCCTGGAGGAACTGGCTGACAGGAGCCTCATGAAGTTCAACAAACAAAGCGAAATGCCAAGTCATGCGCCCAGGGAGGAATAACTCCCCACACCAGCACAAGCTGGGGCCGACTGGCTGGAAAGCAGCTTTGCAAAAAAGCCATTGGGATCCTGGTGGACATGAAGTTGACATGAGCCAGCAATGTACCCTTGCAGCAAGGCAGGCCAGCAGCCTTCAGGGCCTCATTAGAAGGAGCGTTGCCAGCAGGTACTGGGAGGTGATCCTTCTCTTCTGTTCAGCACTGGGGTGGCCACATCGGGAGTGCTGTGTCCATTTCTGGGCTCCCCAGTACAAGCAAGACATCGACATACTGAAGTGGGCCCAGCAAAAGGCCACGAGGGCGATTAAGGGCTTGGATTATCTGACATATGAGAAGAGACTGAGAGAGCTGGGACCGTTCAGCCTGGGGAAGAAAAGGCTCTAGGGGGGGATCTACACAATACTTGTAAATACTTAATGGGGAGGAGTAAAGAAGGTGGAGCCAGACATTGCCATGGTATCCAGTGATAGAACAAGAGGTGATGGACACAAATCAAAATACAAGAAATTCCTTTCTGAAAGTAAGAAAACTCTTTTTACTGTGAGGGTGGTCAAGCACTGGAACAAGTTGCTACCAGGGAGGTTGTTGAGTCTTCATCCTTGGAGATATTCAAAACCCAGCACAGTCCTGACCAGCCTGCTGTAGCTGACCCTGCTGAGATGGTGTTGGACTAGATGATCTCTAGATCTGTGAAGAAGAAAAAAGTAGTGGTTGCAGGCAAGCAGTCATAATCGCAGCAAGGCACAGTTGTGAGGAAGTAAGATTTTTAATTCTACAAGGATAGATAATTACTTGAGATCTTGCTCAGCTGAAACTGTTGTCACTTGCAAAAGATAGATTAGAGATGATACAGATACATGATTACTGAAAATTAAACAAGCATCCTTCCCCGTTTCTTAACACTGTAAGTAGATCACAGGGTTAGCAGTAGCAAGGCAGACAAGTAATTAACTGACAATAGTGTCCAGCAGCCTCAAAAATGAATCAGACCTCATTACGTAGGCACTGAATCAGCAGAAACACACCACACCCCGCACACCCCCTGTTCTGTTTGCCACTGATTTCACAATCTAAATATAAAGATAACAGAAGATACATTATACACAAGGTGAGTATAAGAAGACAATGAGATGTGCCTATATGGAAACTGACATCAGCAGCGCCTGTTCCCAACCGTAGATTTCATGGTAAAAAGGCTTTAAGGAGGGTTTTAGATTAAAATAATGACTGTTTTTGCAAATGTTTAAAGAGAACTTTGGCCTGTATGGCACATGACCTGAGAGAAAACCAAAAGTATTTTAAAATATAAAAATTGGGTAGTAGTAACTGCCGTTGGTGGTGTTGAAAGGTAGGCATAACATGGGGACAGTGAATGAGAACTGATGGGCAAGGTGCTTGTAGGCCATGAATGGACTTTTGAGAATAAAGCTAAATCGCTTATGGTTGGTGCAGTAGGGTGGCAGACATATATGGCTCAATATATTAATTTACAAACAAAGTTCCTGTAAATTTACTTATTCAGTGAGTTCTGTAGCAGCTGATGGAGTTGCAGAACTCCATAGTACTTCCAGCTACAGTTTTAAATATATTGGATTTAGTTATCTGTTAGGTATTTCAGGTTTTCGGCAATTGCTTTCATCTGCTAACATCTGTATTTATTTGAAAGTATGTATTTGTTTGATTAGAACACACTGATTTACTTAGGTGTTTTCCCTTTGAATACTTGTTTTAGATAAATAAATTTTGAGTATTTTCATCCACTCCCTTGCCTGTGGATATCTGAATCCTGGAATAAATCTCGGTATACAGTTGTCTTTAAAATAAAAACATTTCCTTTTTACAGTGAAGCCATTTCTAAATCAAGAAGAATATCAAAGAACTGAGGATATAGTTAAAAAATTTGAAAGTGGGATTGGGAAAGAGTTGCATCAGAAATTACTGGAAAGAGCTAAAACGAGAAGGAATTGGGTATGTATTTAGATATGTAAGAAATCATAATTCAACTTATGGAAAGTTGGTTGTTCAGGATATAATTTAGAGAGTCATTTAGCTTTTTTTAAATTTTAGGATCTTCCTTATATCTGCCACTTGGCCTATGGACATGAACACATTCACTTATATATATGTGATTTGGTTGTTGGTTTGTTTTTTTTTTCCAAAGTTGAGTGGTTAAGAGAGCTCACTAACCGAAATGTTGAGTTACCTACCAGCTTTTGAATGCTTATCTGTCAGTCTCTTCTTCCATTATCTCTGTTCCCCCTCTCTCCAGCCTGAAAAAGAAGAAGAAAAAAAAAAGTGAAATTTAGAGTTTGGTCTCTTATCTCTTTCTTTCCTGAAGAAAGCTATGTTGTAGCATTTTAAAGTTGTCTTTCAACAGAGAAAGGGATACAAGGGGGTCGTTACCAAGTGGAATTCATGAGAACTTTGTAAATCTTAAGATGACACACTCTGGAGTGGGGATTTTTAGGTGATGATAGAAAAAATACATTATGAACTGTCCATCCCAGATCCTTTCTCAACACAAATCTCCTTTCCTTCCATTCTTCATAGAGGAATCTGTCTGATATTCGCAGCAGCCACAGCTGACAACTGCAAGAGTTTAAGGTGATGAATAGCAGGGAAGAACTCTTCATCATAATTTACAGTTTAATATTCTTAAGCAGTATTGAATTTTATTTCAAGCTTGAAAATAGAAGAGCTAGATGTGTCATTAGCCTCAGCAGTTAGTTTTGAACCACTGTCCTGCCTTCTGTTACGTAGGAACTACTACTCAAAATACTGGGGGGGGGGAGGGGGGAAGGTAGGCAGTTGAACAATCAGGTGATTATTAAAGAATTAATGACTAAAACTTAATTCTGATGCTAAACATTTTTCATTTTCAGCTGGAGGACTGGTGGCTGAATGTTGCTTATCTTGATCTTCGCATATCAACGCAAATACACTGTAATATCGGAGGCCCCGGTCCCTATATTGAACACTGCTGGCCACCAAAAGAGGACACTCAGATAGAAAGAGCATGTGTAAATATATGGCACACCCTGAAATACTGGGATCTATTACGAGCGTAAGACTTTAAGAAAAAATAATTGATTCTAAAATATTAATGATCTATGTGTACTTTTGTTGCAAAAATATGTTTATTCATTGGCATGTGTTCTTTGCAGTAAAAGGTGGGTTTGTCTTACCTTGATTTACTTGCATAATTATAATCTCTTGTTTTAATTTTGGTGTATTTGTTTACTACAGAGAGAAGGTGGCTGTAGAGAGATCTGGGAATGCTGTTCTGGACATGAACCAATTTCGAATGCTCTTCTGCACTTGCAAAATTCCTGGAGTTACCAGAGACTCGATCGGCAGTTATTTTAAAACTGGTAAACAAATGCAAATTGGAGGTTAATACAGGCAAATTATTTTGTATTAATGGGCTAATGGAGTGGTCATTTTAACCATAAAATACTTGCTTCCTCAAGCACTAAATCAGATGCTGGTTGTCGAGTGCTTACATAAGGAAGCAAAGAAGATATCTTATCTACAAATGCCCTTTTTGGTCCAATATTTAGTCCTTACTAAATAAGATTAAAAGAAAACTCTGCTTCAAATTGCCTGTTAACAGCCTGATGCCTATAAGTGTGCCAGCATTAAGAATTGAAAAAAGACAAATTCCATGTGTTATAAATGTGGGTGGATTGCACGTATTATACAGCCAGAATTTCAGCATCATTACTAATTGCATCTTTTTCCACAGAATGCGTTTCTTGAGTGTGCTCCCATACATTCTGTTTGGATAATTCTTACTTATTTTCTATCATTGTGCTGTTTCTTGGCTTGGTCAGCTGCTTCTATTTTCAGTCTTGAAAGTACTCCATAGTGCTTTTTGAAGCCATTCTCTTAAATTCCTAGCAGTTTTCTGGGGTGCAGGATTAAGAGCTGAAGTGTAATGTTCTTATTCAGCCTCCACTAACAAATATTGTAGTATTAGTAATCAACAAACTGAAATCTCAACACCCCTCCCACACACATTCTGATGTGTCCAGAGTTGGTCAGCAGTCTCACTGTAGATAAACATGAGAGATGTGAATTCCTGTAAGACTTGGGAATTCAAGAAGAAGGAGGTATTGCCTTGATCTGTAGAAAATATATCAGGAAATGTCCATACCACAGGATGTGATGAGAAGATGCAAAGTTGAAGGCCAGTTTCAAGGATTTTATCTTAGCATTACAATTGAAGAGTCAGTTTAAATACCAAAACATAGAAGAAGTATTCAAATGGTGGAAGTTCAATGTTATGTTATGATCACACTTAATAAACAAAGCTATTATACCATGGAGATGCAATTTATGTTATTCATGTCCTTTTTCTGCCTTAAAATATTGTAAGAACTTTATTGAGCAATCTTGATTATATAATTTTTCATGTCATACATGGCAGGTGATATCCATTTCCATGTAGATTGTCTGCCTCCAGGTGAAATATTTAGTCCAGCTAGTTGTCTTGTTTCTCTGTGATTCATGGAGAAATATGAATACCTGCAGGGGAGGAATTGGGCCATTAAAATACACAGGTTTCTAAAGTAAGCAGAAGGAATTGCCATGTGGAGAGGGATCTGTTTTTCTCTTTTGGCTGTAGAGGGAACTGACATGGTTGAAACAGTTGAAGTAGCATTCAGATTGCAGAGTAGGGCACCTAAAATTTGACAGGTAATGTCAGCTTCGAGTTAAAGACCACACTAAAAGCCAAGAGAGCTTGATCAGTGGAACCTGGAGAGCTATTTGGTTCAGCCTGCAGCAGATAGCTTAATGAGAACAGGTGAAGAGCTCATTAGATGTTATTAAGTGTATTGGGTAGATATCTACCATCTATAGTGAGATCTCAAACACTTAATTCTAGGTATACTAACTTCCAAACTTAATTCTACCCCTTGCTTTAGACAGCTAAGGTTAGGATGCTACCTAAAGTAACTGAATTTGATGTCATCCCTTCTGATTTTTGTTACATTAGAAATTAATTTCATGATCTATGAAGATGAGATTTGCATTAAATGACAGATTCCTCACTCTAGAACGTCTTTAATCAGGCATGTATTGAATTGTATTATCTGATTTAGAAAGTAGGACCATAGATAGATGTAAAAGCCTTGTAGGTAAGATTAAGACTTCTGTGGATGCCCATTCAGTTACATGCTTGTGGGTAAAGTAGCATACATTTCTTCTTTTTCCCAGGGTGGAGTAATGGACTAGAAGAGATATATCACAGTGGCTCAGTTTGAGAAAAACGTAGCCACATTTCTTGGGGTTTTAACATCTTTTTTTTGTCAGAATCTTTTCCAATTTTATTTAGTCTTATTTCCAGATAGATGAATTCAATAAGGCAAATATACCTGGGCTAGTGTGGGCCACTGCCATCTGCATTTCTGTGTAGTGGCCAAACTGGTGTGTTAGTGCTCCCTTTTTACGGATTTGCATGTGCCAGTCAGGTCTGATTGACATGGTAGTGCATCTCAGATCTGGAGCTGCACAACTGAAACTGGTCACATAAACACTCTGACAATGGAAGGACTCAATCATTTGCAAAGTGTCTTAGCAGTAGGCTTGCTGCATTATATTCATCCCTTTTAACAAACAAACAAAACTCATGCAAGAGAGAAATGTTGCTAGATCGGCTTTTAGCAAGCAACGCTCATTTCGGCAGAGGGTGTTCCTGCCTACAAGATACACAAATGGCATTTGCTACTAGGTAATGACAATGACTTGAAGTAGTTAATAACAGTGAACATTATGTGCTTCTATGTATTTTCTCTGATGGTTTTAAAAATGTCTTCAAATTTGCAGTAAGATCATGCAATTGGACTTCAAAAGTTATTCTTTTTTTTCTTTCCTGTATGAAGTCTGCCTCATTTTGAACAAAAAATGGGTCTGTAGGACTTGCTGAGTGTTTTTCCTGTATCTGTCACTCACTTTATCCCCATGGTTGGATTTTCATGTTTTGTTTTTTGTTTCATTTCAGCGACTGAAGGTGAATGCCCATCTCACTTAATAGTCCTGTGTCGAGGTCGAGTGTTTGCATTTGATGCTATACATGAAGGCAGTATGGTGACTCCTCCAGAGATTTTCAGGTTTTCAAATTACCTTGTTTCAAATGAGCTGTCCTGTATAAGACATACCAAAGAGAGTCTTCTTCTGTTCCCTTCATGCCAAAGAATTAGGTGTGAGAGAGGCTACAGCTTCTCCTCTAGCTGAGGGTTCAGATTTTGAGTAAATTCTTGTTTAGTGGATGGCAACTTCTTGCCATAAAGCATGATGATAATGTACTGTTGTAATACACCCACAGAATGTCACACAAAAGGGCTGAATGAAGGTGTTTCAGTAGGAAACATCATTCATGTGTGAAGTTGCTTGACATGGAATTATTAGGATTACAAGTAACATTATTCCTTTCAGGACCAATCCACATTGATAATTCTTATTGCTACTTAATCATTATAAAAGATGAAGCACCACTATCATGTTGATTCAAATCTAATACACTTGTGGTCAATTTTCTCAAGAATAGAGGGGATGGAATTCCTGTTGGTGAGTGCAGCAGAGTCCAAAATCATAGTATGCACTGATTGACTTCCTGCTAGCTACAGAGCAGTACAGCAGCATTTCACTTGCATTTCTTGTCTTTGAATCATAGAATCATTTAGGTTGGAAAAGACCTTCAAGATCATCGAGTCCAACTATCATCCATGCCCACTAAACCATGTTCTGAAGTGCCTTGTCTATGCACATTTTGAATACCTCCAGGGATGGTGACTCAACCACTTCCCTGGGCAGCCTGTTCCAATGCCTGACAACCCTTTCAGTAAAGAAATTTTTCCTGATATCCAATCTAAACCTCCCCTGGCACAACTTGAGGCCATTTCCTCTTGTCTATCTCCAGCCACCTGACAGAAGAGACCAGCACCCACCTCACTACACCCGCCTTTCAGGTAGTTGTAGAGAGTGATCAGGTCTCCCCTCAGCCTCCTTTCCTCCAGGCTAAACAGCCCCAGTTCCCTCATCTGCTACTCTTAAGACTTGTGCTCCAGGCCCCTCACCAACTTGGTTGCCCTTCCCTGGACACGCTCCAGCACCTTCATGTCTTTCCTGTAGTGAGGGGCCCAAAACTGAACACAGTACTCGAGGTGCGGCCTCACCAATGCCCAGTACAGGGGTACGATCACCTCCCTGCTCCTGCTGGCCACTATTTCTGATACAAGCCAGGATGTTATTGGCCTTCTTGGCCACCTGGGCACACTGCTGGCTCATATTCAGCTGGCTGTCAACCAGCACCCCCAGGTCCTTTTCCCCCAAGCAGCTTTCCAGCCACTCTTCCCCAAGCCTGTAGCGTTGCATGGGGTTGTTGTGACCGAAGTGCAGGACCTGGCACTTGGCCTTGTTGAACTTCGTACAATTGGCCTCGGCCCATCGATCCAGACCGGTACACCAGGCTTGTGACAACCAGCCATGTTTGTGGTTCTTTTCATATTCCTGAGCTGCTGCAAAGGAACAGAGAAAAAGAATTTGGTTCTTTAAATATGAAATTTCAGTACTAGTGCAACTGGCAATGTTGAAAGCTTTTCCGTGCTGCATCTCCTCTCTCCCAGTAGCATGTGGAGGTGCTGGCTTTTCAAATTGTCAATACAGTTGTGGCTACAAGGTTTCCTACTCTGTTGGTCAAACTCTGATGTTAAATACATAGGTAGGTTCAGCATAAGTCTCCTGTGATTGATTTGGGATCTATATACATCTACTTAATGAAGAGGGGTTGTGCATTTAATCTAGGAATAACTTGCTGCATTTGTCAAAGTGCTGCTTATAGAGCACAACAGAAGACGTGATTAAAATTGGCAAAAGGTGGATGGCCAAATTCCTCAGGCAAGACAAAAACTAGTTAGAGAAGCTCAAAAATAACTTTTTTTTTTTGAAAGTCTGGTTCTTTAATACTTAAGATATTTCAACATACGTATTTCTAATTTCTGTAGTTGTACCTGTTAGATCAAGCAAGTAACAAAGAAATGAATACCTGGAATACAGACAAAAAACCCTAAAGCTTTCTGTTGTTCATAGAAAGGGTGGATTGGTTTTGGTTTGATGGTTTGGTTTTGGGTTTTTTTGTTTGTTTGTTTGGTTTTTTAATAACCTCATCATGGGTGTCTTATATTTTTGACAACTGTGTAACTAATGATCAGTAGTGAAGTTTAATGGGCAAAAGTGCCAGAACAAAGGACGAGCCAGATTAAACACCTGTGATTTGTGGAGTTTCTTTAACACTTAGAACAGCATGTGAAAAACTGAATTTGCAAACTAAAAACTATATCTCTGTTAAAAGCTCTTCAAAGGGAAAATGCAAGGAAAAGGTAGGAAGAGAAGTATTCTTGCATAGTTCAGGCTCTGCATTTAGGATGTACTGTAGCTACTGTTCTGCTTTAAATTTCAGGGTTTATCTTGAGTGGAAGTTTTGCCCTTGTATCTGATTAGTTGCTATAAAAACTGCAAAGCTGCAGTATTGCAGATGTCTGCTGATTGGGAAAGTCTGATCTGCACTGCTGAAGTCTTAAATCTAGTTTTAAATTAAGTGCATAATAACTCTTTAGGACCATGATTGTTTACATGTAAGTTTCTACTGGGCTGGCAGCTGCAATTTGAATTAAGCATTAGTGACAGAAAACAGGGCAGGTCTCCAACTGCCCTTAGAGTCTGAGGGAGCTGAGTTGTGCTTCCTGAAAATTCACATTAGCTTGTAAATGCAGAACAAAAATTCCAGCTTGGCAAAAAAAAGAGAGGTAAAAAGGGTGACTTTTATCTTCTCTCCATATGTTCTTTGTTAACTTCAGTTTTTGAAATCTTCTTAAAGGCAACTTGCATATATACAGAAACGATGTCATAGTGAACCAGATGGACCAGGACTGGCAGCCCTAACAAGCAGTGAAAGGACAAAATGGGCAGAGGTGGGAATACTTCAACAGTTGATTCCTGAGAAAAGCATCGTGATCACTGGAAAGGACATCATTTCACTTAGCTTTGTCTTTTATGCTTTGTAGTTACGTGAATATTTGATTGATCTTGATCCAAAGAACTTAACTCTTCTGGAAAAAATTCAGAGAAGTTTGTTTGTGGTCTGCCTTGATGATTCTAGTCCCCATGCAACTCCTGAGGACTACACTGAGGTAGCTAAGGATTTTTGATAATTAATATCTGGTTGTCTTTATATAAAAATTTCTTCTGCATATATGCAGAAGTAGCACTTCTTGCTCTTTCAGAACAGAGAAAATGAAGCAGATAGATAAATATGCAAATAGTGCTTCTTGTTGATCCATAGGAACACTTAAATAGGTTGACTTGTTAGGACATTGGAAGTGGGAATGGCTGTAATCTACCTTCATAATCTTCTAGTCCTCTATCCTGCAGGATCCTCAAAAATATAGTCATCAACTTGTTATCACTCTTTAAAAACTTAGGCTTGTATTCATGTTTCATCTTCAACTGGATGAAAATGTCTTCTCTCTCAGGGAGGTCTCACCATCTTAATGTAGGTTTGGTTTAGCTGACAGAGGTTGGCAGTGTACTCAATGTTTTTTTAAAACCCACAGTGTCTAACTTTTGCTTTAGGTTGCAAGGCTGGGGCTAACAGGTGATCCGACTGTACGCTGGGGAGATAAATCCTACAATAGCATCTTCTTTTCCAATGGAACCTGTAGCGCATTCTGTGATGTAAGTTGAAAATTCCCCCCCACCCTTATAAACCTTTCAGATATTTATTTACTAAGTTTTCCCTTTCAGAGTATTAAGTGCTTAATGTGTTCCCCTTTAGTCTAGCCTTGTTTACCAGGCATCTTGTCTGGCAAGTTTTCAAAAGCAGTCTGCTTTCACAGTGTTTGATATTATACTGTAGTTGAATTAAGAACATGAGATCTGAAATCATAATCTTATTTCTAAAATAAGGGAGTTCCAAAGACAAAAAATACATTGCACAAGAAGGCTTAAAATTAACTCTTTGTATGATGTAGCTATTTGAACAGCTGTGTTTTTTAAACTCAGATTTTTTAAAACTCATTATTGAATGGCCAGAAGGGCTTACATCTTGCCTGAAATCTGCTTTTCCACAGCAGTGGTATATTGTGCCTCCCTATCTGGCTGCAGAGCAGTCAAAACAGTGGGTGGGCTTACAGTAGTTCTATATGTGTTGTAGAACTAGAAAAACAAGTCCAACACTGTGCAGTAAAGCTGTTGGTCTGCAGGAGAAAGAGTGGGGTAGGGAAAAAAGCAGTTTGATCGTCTTGCAGTTACGCAAATAATGTGATATCTTGTCTTATATGATTCTAGCATTCTCCTTTAGATGCCATGGCTTTAATTACCATGTTTTCTTATGCTGAAAAGAAGATTATTGAGAATGAGGGAAAATGGAAGGTATCTATCCTTTAAACTTCCGAGTTTATTAGTTAATGTGTTTTTTCTTACGGATAACATTTTCTGTTTTCTCTTCTTTCTGTCTGTCTGCATCCTCCTAGGGATCAGATAAAGTGAGGGATATTCCATGGCCAGAAGAACTTGTATTCACAGTGGATCAAAAAATTATGAATGAAATTGGACATGCTAAAGAGCTGTATTACAAAAAGGTGGAATTTCTTGCTGCTTCTCTTAATTGTCACTGGTTTGGTTTTTTTCATTCTATTTACATGTTTTTAGCTGGCCTTTCTCCATGCTGGAGAACAGGGATGAATATGTTATTGATAAATTGATGAAGCAGGGGACTTAACACTATGGTTAAATTTGTTACATTGCTGGTTTACGTTGAGTGTGTTTTATTTGAAGTGGACCAAGTTGTGATATTTCTTGATTTCTGTTGCTTTTCCTCCTCTGGTGTGACAGGTATCTGACTTGCAGCTAGTGAGTTATGCCTTTACATCCTTTGGCAAAGCATTGGTGAAAAAGAAGAAACTTCATCCCGATACATTTGTTCAGCTTGCCCTTCAGCTTGCTTATTACAAATGCCATGGACGGTAAGAAAATCTCATTACCCAGATTAGGAATAAAAAACTAGTTTCTTGAGTAAAGGGGTGGATCTGGAGATATAATGCAGTGGCCTTGCAATGCCAGTGTGTAATTTGCTATGGTGATATAAGAATGGAGAAGCAAGGGGTTTTTTAAAGTAACAGTTGCATAGGGCCTTATTTTGCGCCATTGAAACCCACAGGGCTTGTGCTCTTGGCTTCAGAAGAATTGTGCCCTTGTGTCCATAGGGATTGTGTATGTACATGTTGTGGGATGGAGGGCAGAAGACAGTCCATGAAAATGTGGATTTGGGCTGTACAAAGTAAACATTCAGGCAAATGCGCAGTGGGTCAGGATTCTGTAATGTCAAATAGTTGCTCAGATGGAGAAGAAAGCTTTATCTGCAGCAAGTGACAGCCATCAGTTAAATGGTTAGTCTTCCAAGCCTGTAAAAAGCCTCACAAACCTCAGTGTCTCACTTTCTTTAGCAACATTAGATGTGGAGGTTTGGACAGAATATTAGAGATATAGATAGTGACCCTCCAGATACCTGGCTCTACATTTTTGGGTGTGTCATTTTATTTTGTACTATTGGTAAAAGGCAGCATTCTTCCTGGTATTGGTGTTCCCAAATTTCTGTTTGCTAACTAGCACTGATTATGGCTTGTGTAAGTCATTACTGACCTGGCGAGTATTGCTTGCTTTAGAAAAAGGAGGGTTTCGTCATATGAGCATGATGCTTAGTCACTGGAGATGCATCTCATCATAAGAAAGATTGGTAGACCTCAGTTTGCCGAACATCGGAATAAATTAATTGTCTGACTAACATAGCCTATTAGGTCTGTTCTAAACACACAAGTATGTTTCATGTAAATTGTATATAAAGTGGTAGACTGTCATAGGGCTGGGGATGCTCCAGCTAAAAGTTGGATGGGTGTCAGTATGCAACAAAGAAGGATTTGAGCCTTTTCCTTATAAATGTGTTGGGACACACTGCTTATTTCAAGCGTGTCTCTTAATTTTTGAGGTTTTAGACAATGTAGATGGTTTCTTTAATGGAAATACATAGTGAAACTGAAGCTTGCATAATTTCAGCTTATTTATACTAGAGGCTGGTAGATCTGTAGTATGCAGAAAATAGCCATGACAACCCAGTCTTTTCACGGTATGATTATAGCACTGGCACTTTTTCAGTCATTTGTCTCATAAAAGCTTGTAGAGTTCCTTTGTGGCTCTTTTTCAGACACACAATTTAAAGAAAATTAGTGGCTTACTGATACGTGTAACTTAGCTAGATGTGTAAGATACTTGGCAGAACTTCTTTACTCCTTGAGAGAGCAAATAGTTTTGTTAAGTTAATGAGATACTCTTCCCTAATTTTTCTTCTTAGACCGGGCTGCTGTTATGAAACTGCCATGACCAGGCGTTTCTATCATGGCCGTACAGAGACCATAAGACCATGTACTGTGGAAGCACTGGAATGGTGCAAGTCCATGCTGGATCCTTCTGAAAGTGTAAATACTGAAATCCTACTTTAATCATCATGTATTTAGAAGACCTGTCATCTGAACTGCTTAAAACTCCTTTTTCTATTGTCTCATTAATGGGAGTTGGCCTGTTTCCAGTGAGACAGATTTCAAATGTTGAGTTGCTTGAAGTCTGGCTCTGGTCATTGTGTCTGAGGTGAGCTGTCATGTGTGGGCTTGCTTGGTTTTCTATCCTATTTACCTTTTGGTTTCATGAATGTAAGTGTCTTGAGTTACATTCACGCTGATTTTTTTTTTCACACCTCAAAAAGTAACTGGGTCGGAATCATTGTATTCTGCTGTGGAGTTGTTCTGTTGTTGTTTTAATTTTTAAGTGAAATTGGGAAACGTTAGTCTCATCGTTGAGTCTGAGAGCGAGATTGAAAACTGTTTGTGTCCTAGTGGCAACAGGGATGCATTCCAGAATTTGTCTCTGAATAGCTGAACTGGTGACCTTTTCTCTTCCCAGCAGCTACCCTCTGGTGCTTGGCTGGCAAAGCATGTCATGCGTTTCTTGCCAAATGAGAGCTGTGCTAAAGCTCTTTCTGTTGTCCTCACTGCACATTTCTCAGAGCCTGAGAAATGAAGCAAGGAGAAGATTTTTGAGACAAAGGGCTGCACATCTTTAGGAAATTCAAAGGTTCTATATTATTAATGCATCTGAAAAACATACAGGAATATGGCTATCAGAGGAAGTATGTGTGATGGATAATTATAGTCTTCAAGAGCATATTTTCCTGGTCTTCACTGATTTCTTTTGGCATGTGGTGCAGCTTTAGAATTCAGTTTTCTGGCCATTGTTGAAATCTGCTTTCCTACTTCAAATACGGATTCCTGTTATTTCCCTGCTCTTCAGTTATCTTCTAACCAGTTATCAGGCTTCTATGGGTAATACACATAGAGGTTTGTTACTTCCAACACTAGCTGTAGCACTTTCTTTTTCTCTTTGTAATTTTAAATAGCATCTCCAAATATCTTCCTCTTGCTATTTTTTTATGATGAGCTCTTGGGGCTTAAAAAAAAGCATTGAACCTGTTCAATAGTATTGAAATTAAGATGCTTAAAGGTCTACTTTTAAGGTACTAGAAAATACCTAAAGTTAGGTACTTTGGAAAAAATCCTTTTGTCTCAACTTTTCTTTTTCCCCTTGTGAGCTTAGTAGTTTGATTTTTATCCAAATTGAGTGGCTACTGCCCTTGTTTCAGGTTCTCTGCTGCAGCCTCTTGTGTAGTGAATAAAAAGATAAAGGGTGCTTCTTAAGTAGTTGAAGAGATAGTAAGATCTAAGATCTTAGAAGTCAAGATCTTGGGTGTCTAGAGATGTTTCTCCAGGCCTCCTTTACTAAAACAGGTATCTGTATTCTTGTCTCTCTCGTTTTAATATGTAAGTTTCAAAACAAAATTGAAAAAACCCATAATATTGGGCAGAACTACTGTCATGGAAGTAATATTTCAATCAGCAGAGAAAATTAGGGAATGTGGTTGGCATCTGTGTATATTTTAATTAGGGTCTTGTTTTGTTTTGTTTTCTGCTTTTGTTTCACAGATTTTTTTTGTTTTTAATTTTTTTTTTTTTGGTGATGAAAAATGGTAGAATAGAGGTCAGAGGAGGGCCACAATGATGATCGGGGGCTGGAGCACCTCCCCTATGAAGACAGGCTGAGACAGTTGGGGTTGTTCAGCCTGCAGAAGAGAAGGCTCCAGGGAGACCTTATAGCACCCTTCTCGTACTTAAAGGGGGCCTACAGGAAACGTGGGGAGGGACTCTTTACCGGGGAGTGTAGTGATGGGACGATGGGTAACGGTTTTAAACTGAAAGAGGGTAGATTTAGATTAGATATTAGGAAGAAATTCTTTACTGTGAGGGTAGTGAGACACTGGAACAGGTTGCCCAGAGAGGTTGTGGATGCCCCATCCCTGGAAGTGTTCAAGGCCAGGTTGGACGGGGCTTTGAGCAGCCTGGTCTCGTAGAAGGTGTCCCTGCCCATGGCAGGGGGGTTGGAACCAGATGATCTTTAAGGTCCCTTCCAACCCAAACCATTCTATGATTCTATGAATAGAATATCTCAGTTGGAAGGGACCTGCAATGATCATCTAATCCAACTGCCTGACCAGTTCAGGGCATGGTGATCATGCAAATGCAACTACACCTGCTAAAAGCTAGCATGCTTCTAAGTAAGTGGTATTGTAGGAGGTTTTTGGTTTTGATTACTTTAGTTCACTGTGGCTACTTTCCATTGTTTCAGCTTGCTTAAGAAAGAGCATGACGTTTAGAATATTTTTCAGTGCAAAAGTGGTCCAAGCAACAGAACAGAGATACAGGAAACAAATGAGCGGGTTCTCCTGAAGAGAGAATTTGGATTTTGGAGAAAGAGTTTGAGAGAGGTTCTAATGTACCTTTCAAGTTCCTCCATTTTCTTCTGTCTAAAATTGCTAGAAACTGTGAAAGTGAGAAACTTGCTGGTCTGTGATTCCTGATATGTTACTCATCCGGATTGTTTTCTTTTTTTTTTTCTTTTTTTTTTTTTTTTTAATCCTGTCTCCCCTACTTTACACAGGCTTACCAACGACTGCAGCTGATGCAGAAGGCATTTGCAAAGCACAATAAAATGAGGAAAGAATGTGAGAATGGAAAAGGTACTCTGAGATCAAAAGGGTTTTTTTTTTCTTATGGGTGAAAAAGGAGTATTTCTGTATGCTAATACGTTTTCTCTGTCTCTTTGTTTTCAGCCTGACTAAAAACTACCCCTTAACATTATATACTTTAATTTTGGGGAGAAGAACTAAAACGTAGTCGTTGCACCCTTCCTTGTGCCTCAAAGACACGTTCACTTTGAATATTAATTCACTTTTCCTACCCAGCTAAACATTATTTCAGAATACCTTCTAATCAAATATATGCTTGGCTGGTGTCATGACCCAGGCTGGACAGACCAGGGAGGGGTTGTGTTGAGTTCAGAATTCCCTCGGACTAAATTAAGGTGAAATGACACCAAATGATCAGTTAAACATTTTATGCATGACAGAAGGCGTTAACAGTAGATGGCGGGGTTTCTCTCAACAGGAATTGGCGTGGAGCTACCTCAGTAAACCTTGTAACCCATGGTAACCATATACATCATTTCAGGGAAGAAAATAAGATGATCCCTCCCGTTGACTCACGAGGTTCAGAGCAGACCCCCTTGCTTTCTAGACTCCTTCTCAGAGAAGGGCCCACAGGCATCTGGATCCACTCCTAGTCCCAGACTTGGTCAACAGTTTTGTATTTAAAGGGATGAGGTGTAGGGATTATGAAAAAGGAAAGAGAAAGATTTCACTGCTCCTGAGTCCAGCATTGGCCCAGTCAGTCTAAAAGTCCAGTTCTGGTGGGCATGTGCATGTGGGGCTTCAATTCATGCCCTTTTATAATCTCCTTGCCTCTCCTTTGGGTGGGCACTCAAACTCATTAGGCTAATTAGGTGTCATAAGCAGTTTGTGCTTTCAGAACCTTTGGGAAATGGGTCGGGTCGGTGGGCTTGAGGGTCATTTGGGGAGTAACTTCCCCTTCCCTGCAGGCGTGACCATTGTTTGATCTTTGGCCATGCAGGGTTTGCTGCCCTGCTCAGCACATCAGAACAGCATATCAGAACAGGGAGCTGTGCACCCCCTGGCATGCCCTCCTCATCCTGTTGCTGATGTCCTGTGCTGATCAGCTGCTTTTCACCTGTGGCTCCTAGCTATGCAGGGTTCATTGTTACGCAGAGTTGTTATGCAGAGTTCATCATTAAGCAGAACTTGGCCCACCACAATGTTTGAGACGTTAGCTCTTTCAGTCTCTCACAGCTGGAAAGTGTGGGCAATACGGTCTTTTAAGGCAGAGGAGAGATTTGGGTGAAATTCTAACCTACCTGTATAGCATGGTAAGATATTCTATGAACAAGAGTGAGTAGCTGCGAAATAATCACCTGATGAACCTTCATACTCTCTCCATCCTACTTGGTGAGTGACCTAGGCAGTTGTGGCCCTGAAAGCCTTTTCACCGTGTCCGTGTAATTGCCAGTGGGCCAGTTTCACTGTGTGGAATCCTCCTTGGCTGAAATGGAAGTTTTCTTGTTTTTTGTTTTCCACAGGAACTGTGCTAGGTTTATATTACCTAGTTAATTTGCGTTTGGGCTCAGTGTTGCAAGCTGAAAGTGATGACGGCCTCTTAGATCAAATAAGGAAATGGTTTGGGAAAAGGTTTTGTATGCTACAATATGAATCTTGTTTTTTTACTAGACTCTGTCATTTATCTGTCCTTCAGCTGCTATTTGAGCTTCCAGCTATCCAGACCAGAAGAAGGAGAAAAACAGGAAATGCTGCTATTAATGATGCAGTATTTGCATTTATTTGACAGGCTTTGATCGTCATCTTCTGGGTCTCCTACTCATAGCACAGGAGCAAGGACTGCCGGTGCCAGAACTTTACGTGGATCATGCCTTCACAGCTAGGTAATTGGTGTTCTTGTCCTGCGGGGAGGTTGTTGTATCCCTTGATACCGAGGACTTTGTTATATTGGCCTTGTGTGCTGATTTCTTGATATCTAGGACAGAATAACTTTTTTGTAAAACTCACCTTGTTTAAAATGATCTTTAAAAGTGCTGCTTTTGTTTTGTGTTGTTTTACAGTGGAGGAGGTGGGAATTTTGTTCTTTCAACTAGTCTGACTGGCTACACTAGGTTTTGTGGATGTGCACTCCCTATGGTAGATCATGGCTATGGCTTTTTTTATTCAATCAGAGATGACAGGTAAGGATATAATTTCATTGCGGGCATGGTTCTGTCTTTATCACAAAGGGAAAGGTGGCTAACAACTAGAATGAGGAAAGGAAAAGACAGAAGAAATATGGCTGAACGTGTCAGAAAAAGTTGAGAAGTGAGGTACATGAGAATGGAGGCATTAACATTCTGGGAAAGCGCATGTGGGAGGAAGGACGAATGGTGGAGGTGAAGTGAGCACCAAGATACTGACAATAAGCAGAAAGAAAAGAGTGGGGAAGGTGAAAGAAGGGAGGAACAAAAGAAGTAAACTTACTTTAAAATAAGCTTTCATTTTAGAGATGGTTAAATGTAACATGCAAAGGTGTTTTTTTTAAAAAGTATCAATTGAGTGAGATAGACCAGTCCATCATTCTTGGCAGTGGCACACACATCTCTTTGAGGAACAAGGAGAAGTTAAAACATTTAGCTTCACTTCTCATAAAATGGTAGGATTTGAAAAGATCCAACTTTGGCTTATTAGTCTTATGGACAAAAGTTATTGTTTCCTTATCAAATCTAATAAACTACTTTGATTATAATGTGTTGAGATAAGTTGCAATTTTGTGATTTAGGTGGAATTCGAGTGACTTCTTTCTAAAGCTAAATATGGATTGTGTGCAGATTTGATTCAGTTTGAGAATACAAACCACTTATACTTTGATCTATGGCTCTTTTAAGATAAATAGAACTAGATAAAGATTTAGCTTTTATTAGGTAAAAAGAAGAAAAGTACTTTATACCTTAAACTAGTTGCAGAGAAGAAATATAATTCACAGTATTTTCAAATATAATGGAAAAGTTATGTCACTGTATATGTAGAAATGGGTATTTAAATCAAAGTATCTAGTTTTGAGATCTGTCAACATTATTGCCTACTGAAGGCACTAGGGATCTGAGTCCTTTTGAATGTTGAGACAGTATGTTTATGTGACAAGTTTTGCTTCAGAATTTATGTCAGTAATTTCACATTTCAGGGCAATTTCTGTGACTTTTATGCTAGACCATGACAATTAAGAGTGGTAACTTCATTGTTTTCTATATTGATAGGATTGTTACCAACTGTTCTTCTTGGAAATCATGTCCAGAGACTGATGCAGAAATGCTTGTTAGAACAGTGTTCCAGTGTTTTCAGGACATGCTACAATTAACAGTTGCAGCTCAGCTGTAAGGTTGATAATGATGTAAAAGCCTTTTCAAGCTCACGAGTTATATGCAGTACTTATAAATGAAATACTACTCAAGAGTACTGTTACATTCAAGTTAAGAAATTTAATGATCCATGTGAAGTCTACCTTTTTTTATGGGATTTACTGTGGTAACAGTAGCCATTGAAGGGTAATGTAGCCATTTGCAACAACAATGCAAGCAGTAGTACCTTATCTATGTAGAACTATGCAATATTAAAATAAGCCTCAACAATGCAAACATACTTGAGAGATGGGATGTTGGAAGTGAAGAATTTATGGGAGATTTGTATTTATGATCTTAGTAGTAACACATAGAATACTTTGTAGTTTACTGATACTGTTTATGCCAGTGGAGCACTTAACTGGGTAATTAAGAGTAACCACACTATCCTCTTAGGTGATTATGCTTCCTTTTCATAGTGGTTCATGAAATAGAAGGGCTGCCTCCATCAGGCTATATGTTATTTCATAAGTTATCTTTCATTTTTGCTATCGGGATTATACCAAATAAATGTTGTATCCATGAATGGGGATGTTCCCACTACATTTGTCGTATGAGAGCACTACAGTCTAAAGTATTATGAAAAAGGAGCTCACAATAATAAAGACAGAAAGCAGCATATGAGTTCCAAATTCCTCGGAGTTTTCAACTTCTAGTGAACTCTGAATGTCTGCTGCTTTACACTAATAATACACAATAAAAGTAAGCACTGAATGCAGTTTGGTACGTTTCTCAGGATTTTAAGACTTGGTTCCTTTGTTTGAGCAGCTTTGTATTTTCCTGTCATAGAAATAAAATTCTTCTAAAAATCGGCTTTGTATTGGTTGATTTATGAGTGGACTGTTTAATGTGTAGCAACTAAACTTTGTGAAAGAGAGATGATTTTGGGGACAGATGAACTTGAAATAGAGATTCTGAAGTACCTATTGTTTTCTCTTTTCTCTAGTTTTTGGAGTTTTGAGAGAGATCAGAGATTATTATTTGTTTTACAGAAACAACTGCATCCTCAGCTAACACTGAACCAGTCTCTTTGCCCTCTGGAAGCTCTGTTGCATACTTTTTTTTCCACAGTATCAAGAACAGTTTCCCCTTTTATATCCTTCCTCAAGGCCTGACACTTCTCTGAATAACAGGGCAGAGTGCATTATACTGTGTCTTGTTGCCTCAGAAAACAGTCTCATTATTTCAGCCTTTGTCTTCCCTGCCTTTATAGGACTACTTCTATGTCCTGTCTCGATTAAATCTGACAACTAATCATTGTTTAATGGTTGATGTCTTCTGAAACTCATAAAGAGTAAGAATCCATTGCTGTTCTGGAGTGCTTATAATAACACACTCTCTTTCTCGGAGGTAAATGACTTTCTGAAATCTCTCAGTTAGTAAAGCATGTGTCTTTATGATGCTGTGATTTCTGTGAGATAGATTAAGATTTTGGATCAAGCTATGCCTGATGGTTTTTATTCTAAGTTCTTTCTGACAGTTACAACCTTTCACCCCTCAGTTGGGTTAGTAAACGTGGTTGCAACAGTGACAAGTACAGTTAGCTTTGAACACTCATTTAAAACAGCCTGAAATCTGATGAAGGGTGTAATTTTGTATTTATTTGCATTTATTTTCCACACACCTACCCCTCTCTTGGGATTTCTGGGAGTGTAGAAATCTTGGCAGAAATATGGAAAAAGGAAAACTATTTCAGCAAGTTTATTATTGAGAAAACATCATTCCATCACTGATGTAAGCAGAATTTCCTGTTCAGCTGGGACAGTCTGTGCCTTGCCTAGAGGAACTGAAGACAGAAGTGTATCCAGAAAGAACAAAATTAAATTCTCTGAGTTGTTAGAGCTATTTGTTAGGTGATGTGGATGCATGAATTCATGAGCGTGGTGTTAATTTCCTTGTAAGGAATAAAGCATTTTTGTTTTATAGTTGTTTTACGAAGTTTATGCTCTATGTTAAGCATACAGTGTTAAACAGTTTGTTTGGGGTTTTTTTGGGGTTTGCTTTTTGTCTGTGTGGATTTGGGAAAATACATAATCAATGCAGAAGGAGCATAATGCAGTAGGAGCTCTGATTTCAGGTCAGGATGGTTAAGCTGTGCAGTCCTGTTGTCATAGGACAGGCACCATTTGCTCTGAAGCCACTGAGACTAAAGCCGGGGGTTGCAGAAATTGGCTGCACCTGTTAGTGCATTGGCAAGCCAAGAATAGGAGCCAGTTTCCAATCCCAACAGGCTTCCTTTTTCCCCTGCTCCAGCTTGCGTGTACGTTTGTTTAGAAACCGTCATACCTGGAATGGTGCTTTGGGCCCATCTGTGTTGAGGAACATGTTGCTCGCTACCTTCCTTCTGCCTGTGAGTGCTGGCATCTTTGTGCATAAGCAATAGCTACTCTTTCTTTCCAGAGACTGCTTTTCTGAAAACTTTTTTGGTGTCTTGCTGGCATACGTCTTGCTGCCGTAATCTTCCTTGCTCACTGGAGTTAGAGAGAATGCAAAGTTAGAATATGTAGTTACAATCAACCTGTGAAAACACAAGCCCCGAAATCTGAACGGATGAACGAATTCTCATCCCTTTTTCACTAGCGCCCTACATAACAGCTTGCTGCTGTCCCTAGGCTGGACACTGCTTTTCCCTACCTCTGAAAGACCAGCCTGTTCCAACTCCAGTGCGTCTGCCCTCAAACGCTCTCCCTGTTTTTGTACACACATCCCTTCACTGTGAGCACCTATACTAGGTGCTGCAGAGATGATGATCTTGGCGCCTGGAGCATGGAAGGGGCCCTCCACACCCAGAGTTCTTCCTTCACTTTGCAGTTTGGCAAGTCAGCGGGGCATTTTCATGACTGCTGTGTAATCTTTAATTTGAGCAACTCTGAATTTTTGTGGAGGTGGAAGAGGGTTGGGTTCTTAGGTGCATTTGCTTTGTTATTTATTAGTTATGGGGTTTAAGGAAACCAAAATTTTACGAAAACCAGAAGTAGTGAAACATCCTTAATATTCTTATACAAAAGCCGGAACCAGCTGTACAGCTGCACTTCAGCTATAGGTACTGCCCACTATCACACATTGCGTGGCCCACTTTGAACATTGACCAGAGAATTGTAGATGCCTTTTTCAGCCAGGAGCTGCTGATGGGTCCCTCGCTCTATGACCTTGCCATTCTGGACCACAGCAATTGTGTCAGCATTTTGGATGGTGGAGAGGCGGTGAGCTATCACGATGCAGGTGTGACCTTCTCTGGCTTTATCCAGTGCTTCCTGAACAATCTGCACAATAAACAAACCAAAAGGTGAATTAAAAACAAATACAGCAGTTGTTTCCACCTGTGATGCCCCTTGTCATCTGTTAAGTTATCTGTGATAGAGCAATGACAGAGGTGATGTTTCTATGGCCTCGGAGGTGAAAAACTTAGCCCTGATGACTGGTACAGATCCATTTTTGTACATCTGGGATGGGAGACAGGGGACAGACAGTGGTTGCTGGTGTGCCTGTCTTCATATTTTCGCTTGCCCCATAAGTCGGGTCAAGCAAACTTCTCCAGGGTCGCAGCCTGGCTCTTCCTTACTGCTGCAGGCAGGTCTTAGTTGGTCAGTTTTAGAAATTGTCCCCAACAAATTGGTCTGGCTCCTTTGACAAGCCATGTGCTGTCTCACTTTCAGCAACATGGAAAACTGCTCCAAATTTCAGTCCCACTCATTAAATAATTACAACTTAATCCCCCATTATAAAATCATGGTATAATCAAATAACATGCTGAATAATTTTGTATTCTAGTTTCTAAGCATTAAGTATGGTATACTTGGTACACACACTTTTACCCCCGCCCCCCTTTTTTTTTTAATACTCAGAAGGTTACGAATTCTTTAGTGTTACCTGATGATCTGGGCTCTGTGGCCACAAAGATGCCAAATGTTGCAATAAAATTATTTCAAAAATTGATAAGACTGCATTGTTTTGGGGATGGGGGGGTGGGTAAGTTTGTTTGTTTGTTTGTTTTTTACAAAAGAAGAGCTTCCTGTTGGCATTACCAGCCAACTTGCAAATCCCCATTCCTGTTTGCGAAGCCAAGATACCTTTTCATTTTCTGTATCCAGTGCAGAGCTTCATCTAACAGCAGGATTTGGGGCTGCCATACAAGAGCTCAGGCAATAGCAATGCATTGCTTCTGACCACCAGAGCGCTGGGTTCCTTTGTCTCCCACACGTGTACTGTATTTCTAGATACAGAAAGTAAGCATGAGCGTAAACCTGGATTTGGATCTAATCCTGTGGAATGCGACATTTGAGCTGCATTTCCACTGAGTGATGAGTCTGGGGCAGCCCCTTTCCCAGACACAAGGGCAAGTGTGGGTGAGAAGCCTACATACAGTAGCCAAGCTGAGAAACACGCTTCTGAGTCTCTTTAACTGCAGAGCAAACCCCGTGATGCTGAGCAAGAGCAGTGTCGTTTGTTTTGGGTAGGGGACCAAGGTGCAGAGAAGCTGAGTGCAGGGTGTGAGAGGAGGGTTGCAACGTTGCTGGGAGCAAACCCAAGACTCAGCACAGAGCAGCCTGAGCAGTCAGCTCTTCTTTCGCTGCCCCAGTTCTCCGTAAGAAGAAAAGTCAGCCTGAAAGACATTGAGAGTGATTTAGGATGAATGAGAAGCCAATCAAAATCTCATCTGCCTCCCACCCTGTTTTAAAGCTGACGCAAATCTACTCAGAAAATTTGATTCCAGCTCTGTGCTTCCTCCGTTTGTTGCTGCTGTGTGAACAAATGTACATCTCTCATCTAAGGGATGAGGCTTTGCAGGGAAAACCCATCAATCTCCTAAGTCTGTGGGAATTTATTGACATGAGAAATATTTGTCCTAGCCTGTATTTTCCACAAGAGCGAGCTGACAAGCAGGTGTTAGCTTCTTCGGCTCAGTTTAGAGAGCAGGTAGGAAACGCCTTTGCCTACATGCATCTGCCAGCAGCTGCTCAGTGGGACATGAGCAGTTCAACTTCGGGGATTTTTTTTTTTTCCCTAGCATAATTATTCACAACCAATGGAGAAAACCTGAGACTGCTTTTCCCTCCAAGGTGCTGTTTATTTTGCAGCAAAAAGATCCACTCTGCTGGAGACTCAGCTTGTCACATCAGATGCAACCAGGAGGTATCAACAGGTATAAATAAGGAAAGGGAGAGAAGGAAGCGGGAACAAGATGGTGGGTTTCTGCCTGGTTTTCCAAGCCAACTCTGTGCGTGACTTTACACACCTGGCTAATGAGATGTTGAAAGAAAGGAGGGCGAGACCAGCACTCCTTAGGCTGCCTTAGCACTTTCCTGGTGCTTTCACTTAACTAAAGGGAAGTAACCAGCCTCTTTTTCAGTGCTTTCTACATGTCCCTTGCTCCCTAGAATGACTTGCCTGAGTACCAGTATCATCCAGGTTATTTTATTAACAGACGCTTCTCCTGCGGAGACGAAGACTCCCCCCATTCAGGTATCTGCGGCAGTGGGACTGAGCAAATGCCTGCAGCCGCTGTCACCTCCTAGCTCTCTGTCCTTCAGGTCTTCTGGGGGAGACCCCCCCCAAATTTCAATGTCTAATTCAGTAAGTCATGGAAATATAAATGCTTTTAACCCATATTTACTTAGGAAAGCATGAATAAGCACTATGGGGTTTTTCCCCCCAGTTCCAAGTTGGAAATGAGGGCCTAATTATCTTTGGTAGTGATTCAATGAAGGAATGAATATTGGCTTCTTTTGCTGCATTGACAATCTCCTCACGTGACGCCTCCCAACTGGTATCCCCATAAGCAATGTTTTTAGCAATAGTGCAGTCAACCAGCATTGGTTCTCGTGAGATGATACCAGTCTGAGCTCTCAGCCACTGGCTATTTAGTGTCTTTGCATTTTGGCCATCCAGGAGCTAAAAAGTCAGAAAAAAAATATTTTAATCATAGTACTTTACAAATGGCTGGGTTTTGTTTGTGTGGAGTTTTTTGGTGGTTTGTTTTTTTTTTTTAATTTAGCGCCATTAAGGCCTTTAGCAGACAGCGCATTCAGGCCATTTCATGCGGTGAGTCTGTTAACTTAGGCACTTACGCATGGCAGCAGAGATGGGAGGTGACTGTTAAAGCCTAGTTATGTTGCAATCAATACAATAATGTCAGATGTCTCTATGAATCTTGGAAAAACTTCAGCTGTATGAAGCCACTGTATCGCACCCCACTTGTTTATCACCCTAACTAAAAGAGCTAATACAGATCTACTCTCTCTGCCATCTTGCTATCAGTACTAGAGACATTGGTACTATGCTGGTGACAGAAAGATCTAATTCAGAAATCAGTAGATTATCTATACCATAAAGTGTTTCCACAGCCACTTCCTTTATTAGCAGCTTTATCCCATCTCTATTATGCTGATCTGGGAGTCAGATGTCCTCATCTCTCAAATGACAGTAATAGGGGACAGTAATGCACAGTAGTCCTTAATCCCATAACTGAATATCATCCTTGTACATCAGTGAGAAAAATTCATCTACCATCACTTGCTCATGTAAGATGAGATACAGGTGTAAAACTCTATATATCAGCACTTGAACTCCTCCTCTTCTCCCACTGTACCTTATCTGGACATTAGCATCCACAATTATAAGTTTAACTGTCTCCATTATGCAGAGATTTATTTTGTCTATAATAAAACATCAGCATTTATCCTCATGACTTCTATCTAAAGCAGAACTAATGAGCTGTGGGCTAAATCACCATCCTGTGCCTGTGGGTACACTGGGACATTGGACCCTTGAAGCCCAGATCATCCTTTTATTCTGTTTATACAGTGCCTGGCATTGAAGAGAGCCCTAACCCAGAGCTCGTATTCCTCAGTACAATGATCAACTAAAAAATAATAGGCTAAATGTTTCTATCTTTACAAGAAAAATTGTATTTGTGTGCACATGAGAATAGGGACTCCTTTGTAAGGAATAACTTGACTTGTGCTGGAGTTAAGCCACAACAACTTGCCAGCTGTTTTCTGTGTGGGTTGATGAGATCAATCTGTCTTCTTACTCCCTCAGAATGTAATAAAGCAGTTAAATGATTAAGCACTGAATAAGTAAGTATTTTTCCCAGTCTTAGAAAAAGATTTCTCACAGTTCAAGGCCATTCTCTCATTGACAAGCATCAGGAACTAAATACAAACTCCAGGGAGAAGAAGCCAGAAGGTCACTCCAGCATCTCCATCTGTCAAGGAGGCTATCTGTGCTTCAGGCTGCAGTTCAGTTTGAGCTACAGATGACAGTTTGGCCTTTCACAGAGAGTCAGGACTATGGTGGGAGGTAGATATCTGGGTTTGGAAAGTCTGGTGGTCATGTTTTTCTCTGACTTTTAGAGGAAGGATCAAAATCCTCTGAACTGGAGCCCTGACCATGGCTGAAATACACATGTAAGTGAAGAAACAGATTAAATATGAGGTCACTTTATTTGGCAAGTACGAAACCATCCTAGGAACGCACAGACATCTATCTGCAGCCTCCAGATGCTTCAAGATCCAAGAAGAGCTTTTCAGGTTTTTTTCATCTTCCCTTTACTTAGTTTTTACATGCTAGGCGATGACACAATGAAGTTCAGTGACTACCCTAAGCAGTGCTGCTGTTAAATTCCCAACAATTCATCCTTACTCTAATTAAACTAAACCTCAGTGATACCAGTAGGCTCTGGTCAGGCCAATGTAGCAACTTGTCTCCATTGGATCTTGTTCTAATAATTTGAAATGGCATGGGAAATTTAGAAATTTTACTTTCCTTCTACTTGCCCCATGATTGTATAGAGAATATTGAAAATCCATGTGTTCCTGCCCTTAATTTTCAAAAATATTACAAAAAAAATATTAGAAACATTGACAAAAGTGAGTAGTTACACTAGGAAACATGTAATGAAATTAGTTAAGAGGGGAAAAAAAAGCTAATAAATTATATTCATAAAATAGAGTAAGCATGTATCATGTACCTGCAACTTACACTTGATGTGGAACATTTACCATTTCTCCACTGAGCGGATCATAAAATCTCTCAAGCAGCTGAACAACAGTGCTCTTTCCACAGCCACTGCTACCAACAAGAGCCAGAGTTTGTCCCTTTTCTACTTTCAGATTCAAACCTTGGAGCACTTTAGCCTTTGGTCAGGTTGGGTAGTTAAATGCCACATTGTTGAATGTTATGCTTCCACCAAAAATTTTCTGATTGAAACAGTAGAGTTAGGTCAATTTTTTAGGCTAATGTAACAGATCATAAAGGACTATGAAGAACGTTCATAAAAGAGATCACTGGGAGTTTTTCCAAAGGATCAGACTTCTTTTTTTTCCCCAGGAATTAGTATGTAGTGAGAAGCTATTGTGAAAATACAACTTCTCTGCTAAATATTCTACTCTGCAGGCATATTTTAATTAAAAATCTGTTCCCTAAACACAAATTCTGACAGCTTCTCTTACACCATCTGTTAAACAAATTACATTTTCAAAAGTAACAATAACTCTAGGTGGCTGGCTTCTGTGTGCTTTGCAAGGACCTCGTTCAGATTCTTGGCATGTTCTTTGCTGGTTTTTTTTTATTTTTGTCCTTAAAGGTACTGAAAATAATCTACTATTTTTGATCTGTGCACAGAGTCAATCCTTCTACTTAAAGATCTTTTCTAATTAATTTACTATAAAATGTAATGTGATATATGTAATATGGATATATGCCTACACAAGAAGAAATATAGTTCATACCAATGAGTATATATAAAATGTAAATATAGACCTATGCAAATGACCAATCCACATAACAGCTCAAATGTATGATACTTCATAAGACTTCACAGCTACTTTCCTTTATTATGTGTGTATACATATATATGCATATATAGACATATATATACATAATAAACACAGGTTAATAATATATATGTGATAGTTTTCTGGAACATTCTGTCCTCTTTGTTATATGACAGGCCACATGCAACCATAAGTTCATATACATTGTCGGTTACTAAAGTATGTGACAATCTATTATGGACAATTTGCAAATAAGTTATTCCTCAAAAATTTTTGGTTAAATATTAGAGGCCTAGTTATATGTTCAAGGTCCATGCTCAGGTAGCTTCATGCAAGAACGTATTGAAAAATTACCTCTGCTGCATTAACCCTATTGCCATTGGCTCTTAAAGTTATTTCACCAAGAGACAGGTGAGGTTTTGGCAGGAGAAGACACAAAGCAAAGCTTAACCCCATTTTGGTCAGATGAGTCAGATGCAGATGGGCTCACACAGTACTTGTTCTCAGTAGCCATGATGTGGGTGGGAGAAAAAAAAGAAAAACAGGCTTGAAATAAATTAGAGGAATATGCTATGCTGTGCATAACACTGTGCTTGCTTACAGGCTTCTCTCCTTCCTCGCTGTAGCTATCTATGGAGGGTACTCTTTCAAAGAGCATGACCAAGTGGGCAGCTGACATCTTGGCTTTGGCATAGTCTGGAGTAAAAGAAGTGCTTTGTCTTAATGCCTTTGCACTAAATACAATAGCTGAAAACACTCTGTAAAGATAAAAAGGAGAAAAATATATTGACATTGGTGTGGCAAAGGCAAGAAAAGCTTTTATGGGCAGATTAGGGGCTTCAGATAAATACTCATTAATAAGGCTGAGGTAGGGTAAGAGCTGTCTACTGCAAAATCTGTGACTTTTTCCTTACTGAGAAAATTCATAATTTGTTTGTAGGGAGGAGAGTAGCACGCTAAGCTTCCCTTCCTTGCCCACTCGTCTGGATTTATTAGAAATGGATGTGTTGATTTCTGTTCTTAATGCATGAGATGCGGTAGGATGTATAGTTCCTTGCAGCTCAGTTTCTTCATCTATAAAAATGAAGATATTAGTTGTGGAGCAGTCTGAGGATTATGGAGAAATTTGCCATTCCATATTTCCTTTGAATGGTCCAGTCTTCCAGGCACAACCAAATCCTTGACTTCAGGAGAAAAAGGCAGAAAGCAAATGGGAGATGAGAAAGAAGCATGAAATCTGGGATGAGCAAAGGGCATTAGGAGAGGAGATACACAAGGAGAAGGGATTCACTTGAATGCGTAGGGGAAGAGAGGGTAATACTGGTATTTGAGAAGGTGTTGGTGGAATCAGGGTAAGAAGCTGCTTTAGCTTCTGCAACATATTTTGCCAGGCAAGTGTGTGGCAAGGCTGAAAGCAAGCATGGAATGTGTATGGGAGACAAGGTGGCTATTGACAAATACAGACAAGGATTTCAGCTGCAGGGAGAAAAGCAAAAGACTTGGGTAGGTGCTAGAGATAGGGACAGAGGAAAGAGAAGGTTGAGAAGGTGCCAGTCAGTGGGAAAAACTCACCAGAAACACTCAAAGAAGCTTTTTCAGCTCTGGCTGGACATTTTCCAGATTGGGTGTTTGCCGAACATTTCTCCTGCTCTCCACTGCTCCTGCCCTCCAGCCCAGGGCTCATAATTTCCTCACCTCAGTTTCACTCGTTGCTTGCTCCACTTTTACCTTTTAATCTTGCCTACCCACACTCCCTACAGCTAAGCCATATGATTCTGTTGTTAAAGAAACCTTGTTGACCATGAAAACAAGGCCTGTCTTCATGTTGTCTTCCTTTTACCTTGGGCAACCTGATTACAAGGGAAATCATATGTAGGTAGCTAAACACAGTCTAAAAGCATCACTTCTTTTGGATTTGTGATAGTATAAGAAAGAAAGGGGAATGTAAGGGTGAAGAATGGAAAACAGAAGTATATACCGATTTTTTCACTTCTGTACTCCATAATTTCATGATACCTATAGAAAAATCAAATATATTCTCCCATATGGACAAAAAAGAACCTAACAGAGAGATACTTACCAAAGCACACCTTTAAACTGCATATGTCCATTTCTCACTGGAAAAGCACCAAACCCAAAACACACAACATAAATAAAGTACATAATAGCTTGTGTAAAGGCAAAAGTAAATCCAAAGATATGTGCCTTCTTTACAGAATTTCTGTGACAAAAAAAAATCATGATCATATTGTACATTTGCTTGTAACATTCAAGAATCTGAAGAGTATCCTATAATTCAAAGGAATCCACAAGCCCTTAGTATTTTAAAGTAAAATAATCTCTAGCTCTTTGTAATATCCTAACCCAAGACATCATCATTCACATACGCTTTAGTTTCCTCTCTGTCTACAAAAACCGATGAGACTATTGGGATAGAAGAAGAAATTGCTCTAACTCTAAATAGTTAGAGCATGTACAATTTGTATTGTCTTCACCTCATACATTCATTAAAATTATTTTCAAAATTATAATACAGTTGAAATTCAAAGTTTCAACTAACTGACATATGAGGAAAATAATTGAGAACTTTAGAATTTCTACAAAGCAGAAATGACTTCACTAGAACAAATCTTTGTGCTTTATCTTACATTGAACTAAAGCAAGTGACAATTCATGAGGTTTCATATGTTCTGCAATAGTACTTTGATAAAATAGCAGAGTAAACAAATACAGAAGCTGTTATGCAGGTCCACCCCTCTGGTTCCTTCCTTGGGAAAATCCCCCTGTTTTTTATAGGAATCTTACCTAAACATCATGGAGACTCTGAAAAAAAAAAAAAAGAAGTCATTTAGAACGTTACCTTTAGAACATTAGCTAAAATGTCAAGAACATTAGCTTGAAGAGAAAGATAATCTATATTTTTCATGTCAAAGCTGAGTTTGGAATGAAAGATTTTATGATGCACTGACAGAGATAAATTGTGGTTCAGTTTATTGTTGATAATTTATGCTAATTTTAAAAAGGAATATTTCAATAACTTTTGTTTAAGAAGCATTCCTTTACCTATGTGATGCTTGCAAACTTTGTCCATACATAAGCCCACATTTTCTTTCCTGAGTCCAAGTAACAACAGTTCAAATATTTTCTATGGTCTCTGAAGCCATCTGTATTGGAGAGCAGATATTCATCAGCAGAACAAGATTATATGGAAATTTTTAAACATAATCGGATAAATAGAATAACTGCAATAGAAGTATGTCTACAATACTGTTGAAAGCACGGTTGCAACATTTGTAGATATGCTGCTGTTAAATATATCCAATTAGCGTGGATTATAGCAGTGAATTTGAGACAGCGTATATTTTAGCACAGGCCAGCAATAGGATTTTATTTTCCAGTGGGCTTGTGTAATCTGTCACAGCGATGATGCCATGAAACTGTCATTGCAGCAGGAGCCCAGTCAGGATACACACCTACATCACCTGCAAATGCATTTGGAACTGCAGGGTAAACATATGTCCACATTTTCAAAAGCAACTAGTGATTTTGAGCTCACCCATAAAGAAATTCTCTTTCCCACAGTGCATTCTCAGCATTCTTGGGAAATCAGGATTCTTTCAAAACTCCTAAAGGAGAAACTCAAAACCACTGGCCATTCTGAAAAATGTAGAGACAGATTTTCCTGGCCCATATGGCAGCTTGGCATCTAATTCCTATTAATGTTATATCTTTGAAAATTTTCCTGTTTTTCCACAGAGAAAAAACAGTAGAAGTTTTCCAAAATTATTAATGATGCTAGGTAACCAATCTTGATTGAAAACTAGTGGAAGCTCATGCCTTAATTTTCTTAATGGTCCCCAAATATTAAGGGGATTTTCTTGTAGTTAATTAATATCATCAGCAAATTTTTTAATAACAACAGTTGACTTAGCCTTGGTCAAATCCAGCAAATCAAACCTCAAAATGTAAAGCATCTTGGAAAGTGATTTTGTAAGGTATATTCATGGAGCACTATACTCATTTCAGCTCATAATTTAGTTCCAACGCACTCATTTTTATGGGAAAAGAAAATTAAAAATTATCCACTGTCTCGAAAGTCACCTACGACCTGGGACTCAAGCTCAATTCTTTCTCACATATTGTCACCCATGTAAGATTTGTACACTGTGGAATCCCACTACCTTCACAGAAGCCCCTTGTAGTGTCTGTACCACTCCAAAACATGTGCTCATGGATTGTACCAGGAGCTAACTGACTCCATTAGATAGGTGTATGATGAATTCTGCTGCTCATAAGGAAGGCATAAACTACGTTTACTCTCTTTTAGCTATGTTGTTTCTGCACTACCTTTCAATGAGAGTAGTTTATCTCTCGTGTGAAGATGGCATTTCTCCACAGGCAGTTTTCCAGGAAGAACCCCTCTTTCAAAGAGAAAGAGTAGATTTTTACCTAGAGCTAAAAATAGATGCTTGGGACTTGTTTTCCTTCAGGTTTTCTTGATATGTTGAGAGTGAAACATTTTGCTGAATTGCTATGGAAATACGTATGTTTTAAATTTTGCCAGAAACTGGGGATCTGCAAAATATTGTTTTGATTAATATAGTCTGCCAAAAGCAGATATTCAGGTCATTGCCTAACAATCATGTAACTGTTCTTACAAATAGTCTCCAAGGAAGTTGGTATGAGATAATGATAATCAGCTCTAAAAAACTTGACTATGAGATAACTTTAAAATATTTCAGTGCATAAAAATGCACTCAACAGGTTACTTGTTTGGCAAAACTTCATGAATAATTAGTAACAGTATTTTTAATTTTTTTCTTCAACACATATATTCTTTTAAAAATAAATCTCTTTAAACGTCTTATTTTAATGTGTAACAAAACACCTCTAGGCTTGTGAATCATCAGCCTTTACTGTAAGTGCAGAAAACAGCTTGGAAGCAAACATGACTCAGCCTTCAACTCAGTAGGAAAAAGGAAAAGCCTAGCAGATCTAAACACAAGAGCTAACCTCCAAAACCTTAACTATATCCATGCATTTGGCAGACCCTTCTTTCTACATCATTACTTCTACATAATAAGTAGAATAAATGTTTAGACAATCTACAGATAAGAAACACAACAAAGTAACACGAGGGATAAGATATTGAAATAATTAAATAACGTGGAAAAACTAACATAACGGCATGTAAATATTATCTGGCTCCCCTACAAAGACAAACGTCATGTTTTCTTTATGTCTCTATTACTGATAAGAATAGTTTTACAGACAGGTAAAGTGAAATTTTTTTCTGCACAGCCAATTTAAATATGCTTTGAGGCTGAGAAGCTTTACAGTTGTCTCACTAACGACCTTTAATGAATTTGTTCTTCTAAGAAGAAAGATTGTTTTGAACTGTTTCTAACAGCCAACCTGTGAGCTCACAGAGGTTTCCAAGTTTCACTTCTTGTCCTTGCATTACCCTCTCTTGCCTCTCTTGGTCCCAAGCACTGTCATCAGCCAAGGCTGATAAGTTGCCAGTGCAATCATTGTATGATCTGGAAGGAGACATAGAAAATAGATAACAATTTTAGCCAGATCATACAATGATTGCACTGGATACTTATTTCAGAAGAGTTTTGTGAGACTTTGTTAAATTCAAGTTGCATGGTAAGTTTCAGCTGAAAACTGTTGTAGAAATCACGATAAATAAAAGATGAGTTAATTCCCTTGCATTCTCTTGACTATTTTTAAAATTTTTACTGGGAAAAAATATTATGAGAGAATACTTATTTACATGTGTCAGGAGACAACATTCTGTGGATGCCTTGTGAGTTGACCTTACAATGAATCATTGCTATGTAGATTTATACCAAAATGCCTGGCAGGCGAATCCAAGAGGAATTTCCTTCTTTTTATTTCAGTGTGAAAAGGGCTAGGAGTAAACACCCAAGAACATTTTCTAATCAGCCTGGAGTCACAGAAGCACCTCTGAGAAACTTTCCTAATAGAGACCATGGAAAGAAAGAATAAGATTTTCTGTGCCCAGACTCCTCTGCACAACTGACCGCGGTGTAATGGGAAGGAGGGAAAGAGCAGAAGAGGAGATCACACAGGTGCTGTGCTCCTTGGAGTGTGTCAAAAACCCAGTCCTCACAAAGCATGTCCTGAGACAGCACGTCTTGGGAAGTGAGAAAACAGTTCTCCTCAGGGTTATGAAATGAAGTAACACCCTCCCTCTTTGCTGCCCCACTCACATTTTTCTTTGAAGCAGATTCTCAGGCTCCTGCTTCCCTTCCCAGCTGAGAGGGGAAGGAATGAAAATCAGAGCAAGGGATTGCAGGGCACAGTCAGCTACACTGTCACCATGATGTTTTCATGCATCCTTGTTACTGATGGTTTCTATACTTTGCCTTTTTATACTAAGCCCACAGACAACTGCAAGGTGAGAGAAAGAGAAGATGTGTGACAGGTAGAAGAGAGGGGCTCTGAAAGGAAACAAGCTGGAAAGACATGAAGAGAGGGAAAAAAAGCAGAGTGCTGGGAAAGAATAGGGAACATGAACGCAAACTCGGGACAGGCATGAGGGACCCATGACTTTTAAATGCTTGGTACAGTCTGAATGCTACAAAATACTTTGGCACATAAATTAATAACTCACATTTTCAATTTTCAGCTTCATGGTTGCTATCGCCATTTTGTCAGAACAATACAACAATGCAGATTTTTACTTCTTTGAGGAGTATATTCTTGATCCATCACCAATGTCCCTATTAAGCAACACTGTGCAGTACAACATAAAAGCAAATTAAAATGTCACTGAACCCACCTTTCGTGTGATTTCTAGTGCCTTCTTATCTTTTTTTGCATGTCCAGCAAGCATCTTCATTTGAATCATTCCTGTTACAGCAATAATTGGCACAATGGCTAAAAGCAGAAGAGTAAACTGCCAGCCATGGATAAGTGACAAAACAATCCCAGTCCCGAGATTAGCTACATTTTTGGCAATTAGTGCCAGTCTGGAACCTGTAGCCTGGAAAAGAATGAAACCATTGTAGATTACACTTTTTATTTGAAAACTAGACAGAAAATATTTGTTACCTAGACAATTGAGGTTTATTCACCAGAGGATATCTGAAAGTGCTTAATTTGGCCTAAATATTGTGCAGAACGGGATGCTTTATCTTTCGAAAAACCATTCTATTGTACAAATCATTCCCTCAAGTCTTCTATAACTTATCTAGTCTTCCTCCTCTGTTTCCAGTTATTCACTCAGACTTAGAGTCCTTGTTTTCATGTTTTGCCAAAGAAAATAAAATGACATTTCATAAATATCATATTTTTAGACGTAGAACCATGTCTTCAAACTTGCTAGGTCTCCTGAAACATGACATTTCCTAGCTTGGAGTCCAAGATGACCATTTTTTCTCTCTGAACAGTTTTAACTTTAAGCATGTGAACAAACATAGTGCTGTAATGAGAGCAATCCTCATTTTGAGGCATACACTTAAGCATTTTGTTAATATTTGTAACATTTAGCAGGGAAATACAATGCTGTCTAGACATCTGAGCAGGTTGGACAAATTAAGTAAACGGACTACTTGGATGACTCGTACTAGTGATAAGAGGACTGAACTTTAATATGAACTAAAAGAAAAGATATATATCTATAAAAAATACATATCTTACCTACTATTATGATATTAAATTTTTGTGTGACACCAAAATAAATATAATTTAATAAATAATTATTTAATAAACAATATAATATTATTTAATAAATAATAATAGCTTCCAGATGACTGTGGGTACAGGATTTCTACCTGTAGAATCCAATCTGTAACTTACTCCACGCTAAACCAGATATGAAAAATGCCAGTGCTTGCTACTTACTCCTTTCACTTGTGAAGCATCATTAACAAGTCTTGTAATTAGTGCTCCAGTGCTATTTTGGGGATCATCAAACTAGCTGATCTCCTACAGCATGAAGTAGAGTATTATCATCTTAAAAACTTTAGTCTGCACATCACCTAGTTAGGCTACATAAGAGAACTTAATCACTTTGGATTACAACGGAATGACACACATATGACAACACAATATGGTGTTCTTTACATGTAACCATAAATACAATAGACCTAAAAGTTTAATAAAGGTACAGGAACACAAACCTCAAACCTAAGTTGTGTTAACAATCTGTATATCCTTTTTGCAATAGCACAAACACTACCACATTATTTCATATTAAATGTAGCTTTACAAGAAATTTTTGCCTGTGAATTTAACATGGTTTTGATGATCAGATGCTCACTAAATAGCAATACAAAGGAATCTGCCATTTAGGGACAATTACTTGGATGTATAACATGCATCTGCAAAGACTACTAACTAAACAATATACTTTCTCCTGATATAAAGCTAAAAATACATCTTAATTCTCTGTCAGTTACAAGTACTGTGAAATCTGTATGCCTGCTGTGAAGCGTTATGAAAGTCTGAGTGTTGCTGCAAAATTGCTGTGGTGTCTGAGAAGACATATGTAAAAATGATATGCAGTACTAGGAGGTTACTCAACACTACTTCTTCCTCATCTGGAAGACACTATTTTCAGGGGAGAAAATCTTGTCGATCTTTTGTATCTCATTAGCAATTCAGATTAATTGGTCAGAGGGATCAGTGACTCTAAAGCACTTACTTGAAAATTAAAATGCCTGAATTAAATGCAAAATATTTGTGTTATTTAAACCTAGGAAGCAAAAATAAAACATTCACTCTATCTTTCCTCCGGATTTGCCAAATATCAAAACCATAAGTTTATTATCATGAAACAATCTAAGTATTTGTATTACATTATGCATACATAGTTCATAGCAACTATACGGAATTTTTGTGTAATAACTGTTCATAAGGTTACTGTAAGAGCTTTTATATTTCCTACCATTAGTGTATAAATGCATAACCTTTAGACATCAAAAAACATGCTACATTTTGAATTCTTGGGGTTTTATTGAGGGTGAGGGATTATTTTTAAGTGCACTAAAGTACTGTATTCTTAAATACGGTAAGAAAAAAAGATGTAAAACAGTTTCAGTCTGGCTGTAGGCTCGCCTAGCCAGATGGTAGCTTTGGTGTTATATGATATGGAGAATGCACCACATGTGTTGCTGCTAATACACAAAACCCTCTCAGGTCCCTCTGCTGTAGTCCTTGATACTTGAACATGAGGCCAGGTGGACACTATTTTCACATCAGGGTGAGAAAAGTGAATATAATGACATATACTTGACTCAGGTCATGAAAACCTCTCTGTAACTCTTAGGGTTGTGGGATATTTAGAAAACAATGGACATATAGTGAACAATCCAGGTACAATGGAACTGATTATTCCGTGAGCCAGAGGCCTCTGCAGGCAGCAGGCCTCAAGGATGTGGCAAAGATTAACTGTTGCTACAAATTTGATGAAGCGAGCACGAAAAGTAGAACAAGGCTAACTGTTGCTCCAAAAGTTTGATGAAATAAGCACAAAATGCTGAACAAAGTTGGGCCTACGTGACTAAAAGCAGGACACAAGATAAGATACAGGCGGGGGGAACCATTCGTGTGATCAGAAGGCCTTATCCTATCAAATTATTGTTTTAGGCGTGTGGACAGCACATGTTAACCAATCAACAGATGGCTTACGCATGAGCAGGAACTAAAATACTTATATAAACCAAGCTATTTGGGCAATAAATTGGCATCTGCTTTGATCATATTGATTTTGTGCAGTGTCCGTGACTTCCACGTCGACACAGGGTCTTTCAAGCCCTTCCTCCAGGGATCTCTTGGGATTCAGCATGGTCTTAGAGACCTCACTTTACTCCTGAGCTAGTCAAAAAAAGTCTCATGGGACTTAATTTCCAAGGAGGTGACCTATAATCCCTTCCCATACAAACCAGAAAGAAGGGGGCATCTGAGCCTCTAGTGAAAGGGGTTAACAAAAGGGAAGCTGATGCGGCTCAGGTTGGCTCTGGGAACTTCTCAAGGAGGGAACAACCCTCTGTGGAGTCCAGGAAAACTTCACTCAGCTGTATGGACACTTCTTCAAGTGGTGGAGTTGTGCCTGTCTAGAAACCTCCTTTTTGGTCCCGGACTTGCTGATACATCAGAACAGTGTGGTTGGCATAGACCACTGTCTGTAGTGAGTGAAAGGCAAGGGAGTGATGTGTCTAGTCTGACGTCGCTCTGCTTTCTACTGCCTCACGGATCACATGCACGCCTACAGCTGCGTCAGCTGGGAGTAAAATTTAATAGAAATTCAGGGAAGGAATGAATTTATGCAGTGGATTGATAATAAGATACTGAATACCAACATTTCCTTGAAATACTTGATGAATTAAAAAAAAATACTCAGTAGGAAATCAGCTGGTAAGGGTAGGAGTGGTAGCAAAAGAGGGGTAAAAATACCTGTGCTGAAATATGAACTGGAAATGCTGGCAAGCCTTCAGGGCAGGTACAAGTGCAGACTGTGCCCCCCAGGCAGGGCTTACCAGTTTGCACTGGTACATTACCCACACTGCAGCAGAGTAGGGATGCTGAGCACCAGCACCAGGAAGCAGCTAACGCCAACCATCAAACGATGGTAACGAGGCTGGTTACGCAGGCAGTCAGGATCCTTGACATCCTCCTCACTGCTTAGCAACTAGAGGCTGCTGTGCTTGGATTTCAGGCTGATTATTTTAAGAAGTTTTCACTCCACTGCTGAATGTACTTCTACTGACAGCAGAGCCCTGTTTCTACCCTTGACCCCTACTGTGGATCTCTTTGACTCTCTCCTAGCTACACAGGAGCAGCCACCAGTTTAGTGAGTGCAGCTAGTCAGATATCCAGGTCCTATAATCTTCACTAGTAATTATTTGTGGATCCTAGCCTATACATGGACTTAGCCGACCATGAAGGCTGATCCAAATTTCAGATTCAGTCTCAGAGTACAGCCTAAATTCTCTGGCCCTCAGTCCAAAGGTGCTTTGATTTTATTAAATATCCTAAATAAACACTACCATTACCTTTGAGGTTTCTTACACTTGACCTATGGTTATATCAATAAAAAGGTTTTAAAACCATTTAAAATATCTACCTGGACCTGTTATGAAGATTTAGTCCAGTCAGTTTCTAAACTGAGCTGAAGAAATCAGCGTGGTATCTTTATGGATATGATAGCAGCATGGCTACTTAACTAAACACAAAGACAATTTATGGCATGTAAACAAACAAGCATTTCTAAAGCTCCAGAAAGCTAAATATATAATGCTTTTACCTGTCTAAGAATTGCTGTAAACGCTATGGATCAAAGCCTCATTGTAAGGATTTCTCCAGCTTTGCCGAATGTGAAACCCAGTTTGAGAGAAAAAACCCCAAACAGCCTATTTATTACCTAATTGCAGTTTTTGTCTTTTTCAGATAAATAGTTAACTGACTATCTGCATATAATATTAAAAAGAATATTACTAACTAAAAAATATTCTAGCTGTAACTGAGGTAATCAAAGTTTTTAAAAGCTAAATTTAGCACCTATAAGGGTAGAGCAAAGAATGAGACATTGTTTTTTTGAGAAACAAGTGTATACCACGTAATAGTCTTCAGGCCCCACCAAACTGTTTTAATTGCAGGAATATTTTTATCATACCTGATTTCAAACAGAAACTGCTCACTTCAAAGTAACAGGCTTGGTGCTATTACAAGTAAGACCTTATAATCATTTTAGTCACTGTACAAATACCAGGGATTTCCCTCTCTCTCTCAAAGAGCTTCCAATCAAAAAACTGTAGTGCTACTCGTTATTTTCTAGAGGAATCCTCTGAACCTGCACAGATACTCACTGACTACAACACAACTCAGTGTGCACAAAGATGTACTGGTGAACCTGTCACTCTTGGGCCAGGGCCATGCAGGGTCTGACTACGCAGGAATGAGATGAGGGAGACAGGGAGACACATTTGGATGGAGAAATCTCCATAAGAGCTATACCACCAATTTCTTTTCTTTTCCAAGGGCATCACAGAAGTAGGAATCTTGAGGTTGGTTCTGCCTGAAGAGAGGCAAGGGCTGGACATCATTTCAGAAAAGGCACCCTGTTGCCTCAGGGGCATGAGGCAAAAGGTTGCAAGGTGGTGTTCAGAAGTCTACAGATGATTGGGCAAGGCCAACACAAGTAGCTGAGCAATAACTAAAGGGATTTGTGCATGTAAATGAGATGCGCATCAAGTCACATAACAAGTGGACTGATTTATATATGAACTTGGCAGTTTTCCCACAATATACGTAATTCCACACATTGGCAAATACACATGACCACGTGAACAATTATGTGTGCGTAGAAATTTAGACTCTGTTTCACAAAATGTGGTCAAAACTTTTTGACCCTGTACAAACAGAAGGATGCATCCCATAGACCGAAGAGGTGATCTGAAATGTTAATTAACTTTCATGGTATGGAGCTGTGAGTAATCTTAAATTAAGCATATGATGTGGTCTTTCTCAGTTACTTTTGGTATGTTTTCTTAGAAATCCAAGGGGTTGAGTTCATGTACATGCAGAGCAGTTTCAGTGCAACCAGATCAGATGCTGACAGGAGTGTTGCACAGAGCTCAGAGCAAATGTTGAGGCAACCATTTACTCAAGACAGAAGATTCAAAACCTGATCTAAACCTGTGCTGCCAAAGTTACCATCAGTACTATCAGAGCTGTCAGTATTGGGTTTTCCTACACAGGCTGTGGTGTAGTGTGGGCCTTACACGCAAACTTTGCTGAGGAAATGGAGGTCAGCTTATAGCACAGAGAACATTTGAAACCTCTTACTATATTTTGAACCTATCTGATAGTGAAAGTTCATCATCGTTTTTCTTGTGTACTGCTTAACACCAAGGTGCTGAGAACTTAGCACAGTTGAGATAGGGTGCCTCAAATACCATGAACAATTGCAGTAACAAAAACTTACCTGAAGAAAAAAAGTGACAAAAGAAATTAGTCCAAAACCTAAGAACAGCAGTGCATATATACTATTTGTCTCCCTGATGGCAGCCTCTCCTTTATCTACAAACATTTATAAGAGAAAATTTTGAAAATTAATTTACTTAAGTTACAGTGCAATAATTTCCCGTTATTGTTACATACATGCTATATGCATTACATACACGCTATATGCATTACATACACTTAAAGTGATAAGTCCATTTCTTGTTGAACTAAGATTTTTTTTTCCTTTGAAGTTACAGATCTGAAGCAATTTTACATGTCTTGTGAATGAAGGCTTCATTGGTATTTTGGCAAGATAAAATCAGCAACACCTCAGTGAACAACCTATATCAGTAAATTATTATTGCAATTTACACCCGTAAAATGTTGAGTCATGTCTTAGGACTTTAGAATAGCATTTCTGGAGGCACTGGCTGAAGATAATTGCATGTTAAACAATGACTAGTTAGTGAGAGAGAAATATGGAAATTGTTCTTAATATGCTGTGTTATGTTTTATAGACCCATTATTTTTTTAGGCTAAGACTCAGCGATAAACAGATTTCTATTGTTTGTTTTCTGTATGTTAACAACACTCCCCCACCTGATATACATCGTATAGAGACTTTGCTTTGTTGTGGAAATAATTTTCCATTTGAAGCTTCCATGCACTTATCTATGTCAACTGTGGATAAATGAATATTAAAGATGTAGCATCCTCAAACCATCATCATACTTTTATATACGGTAAAAAAATCATAGTTCATGAAGCAAGAAGATCATATAATTTCACCAAGTTTGTAGAGCAATAAAGATAATGCTTTTAATTTTGGATGACACAAATATGTTTTATAAGGTTTGAGGTCTTCAAGGTCTCTAAGTCTTTTAAATAGATCTTCAGGATGTTGTATATTCTTTGTTGTTGCATTGTGTTTGCATATTTTGGATGCTGTGTTTTTAAATTTTAAAATGAAATTTAATTTGCCTTAGTAAAAATTTATCTATTGTTTGCTCAGAGTGACTCCAGTTTACCTTGTTTTATACCTTGGTCCACAGCAATAAAATTTACAATGCAATTATATAAATTTTCTAATATAGATTTGTTATAAATCCTTTCACACCTGAAAATATTTGTAAAAGTTTTTAGAGGAAATTAATGTTTTATAAAGGAAGGAACTTAATTCTGTTTTTTCCAAATATATATCTTCCGCCCTCTGTCAGATTATTTTCCATGTTGGAATCATTTGGGGACAACTGTTGAAAGACTGCAACTGCATAGCGTGCTCCCCCTCCCTCAGGGATGTTTCCTGTTACACTTTACATTAAAAGCTGAAGTATAACAGCAATATAATGCTCTTTTCCCAAACAGTTCTTTGGAAGGTAACATCTCATATATGAGTACAAAAAAATGAAGATAGGCTATTTCAGTATCTTTCATGTTATATACTACAGCTTGACTGGCTGTAAAAAAATGCTCCAGTAAATGCAGATGTTGCTGTGCTTTCATTTTTTTCCTTTTTCTTGTTTTATGGTGAAACTGTGAAAAATATGAGAAAAAAAGACTGAGAGCCTCATCCCAAAACAGTCAAAACATGAATCTGACATTCAGTTCCAGGGCTGTATTTGTTTCTAAACTGATTCAGATTCCTGTAGCAGACAGATAAGGTAATCTTTGTCTTCTGCAACTCATGCAAGTAACATGGCCATATATTGTTTCTCGGTATGGCATGAATGCCACATGGCATATGGGTACTTAAGCACCCATAAACCTGTATACTTGTACTCTCACACTCAGTTTGTCTCTCTCCTGTGCTGTCAAAACCGTAATAATAACCAGCACTGTAACATTATTAATACCTTTCCAACAAAACAATGTGTTCTGACAGAAAAATGTTAGTATAAAGTATTGCTAGCTTGAGAATGTTACTTCATTTTTCTAACACCATAAGTTCAGGTTTACAGAAATTGTCTCTATAATGAAAAGTCTATTCAGAAGCATTACCTCACATTCCTTTCAACTTGTTTCATTTGCACTGCTTTTTGTCACATCATATCTTCTGCAAGGCTATGGCTGAGTGCATGTGGGCAAGACAGCGCAAGGACCACCTTTCAGGCCTGCACTGCTCATGCTGACATACTGCCTTCTCTAAAGGGGTAAGGGTGAAGCAGATTTGGAGACGTCACAGGAGAACGCCTCCTCACGCAGCGTGGGTGAGCTGATCTGCTTGAGGATGTGCAATTTGCCTCACTGCTCTGTGAGACATCGAGCTGACATTTTGCATTCTCCATAGCAAGGACCTTTGCCCATTCCTCACCTTTGCAGTGTAAATTGAAAAAAATGTATCATTTTATTGGTTTATCATAAAGGTAGTCAGGAAATAATGACAAAAGGTAAAGCATACAATGAAGATTTTTACTTCTTTGTTTTATACTCACCCCTATAATGCCTGAAATGATGACTGAAAATATGAGTTGCAAGGCCTCACTGATAATGGTGCGTAAAGTTCCAATAACAAAGTATGGCCATTCAGTTTTATTCAACTCCATAATTTTAAAAAATGAAACTGGAGGTACGCTTTCATCCTAAAATAAAAGGATTCCATCTGCATAAATATTAGACATTAATGGAGGGAAATGAGGGACATGTATATTCTTTGTAATATGCTCCTTATCCAATATTCCATGTTGGGAAAATCCAAACTAACTGATCTTTAAAAACTGTATTAATTAACTGCAGAAATTCTTACTGTTACTCACTACCCAATAATAATAATAACATAAAAGAAGAAGGAAAAGACCAATGAATGCTATATAAGCTCTCATTTCTTCCAACAATAACAATCTGAGCCTTTACCTGAAAGGATTAGTCACAAATCCCACTTACCCTTCATGGGACTATCCAGAAACAGAAATTGTGAATTTAAACCACTTTTCTCATTGACGGTATTGAATGTTAAAAGAATTGCTACTTACTCGTGGCTGAATATGACCTTTTGAAGTTTTAGGTCATTAGCCAGCTCAATAATTACATCTTAATTTTCAGTAATTTATTTGCTAACACAGACATTTTAGACAATAGAGAGCAAAACATTTAGATAAAAATAGTAATTATTTCCTATTCAGGGTGTGTTATTTGAGTGGTATGACTAACTACCTGGTTTTGTTTTTGTTCTATAATTAAATGAATTATCTTGCTACTTAGTCTATTCCCATAGTCAAGTAATTTTTTTTCATAATATTCCTCAAATAAACTATTTCAAGTTTCACAACAAAAAATTAATTTTAGCTTCAGGGGAAAAGACTGTTTCCGTAGAACTCTTGTGTGATTTTGTCAATTTAAGAGTCTTTAACCAGACACATAGGTTGCCTTCGCATATTTTGTTAAAAAGTTACTCTCTTGAGTGGGATCACGTTTCTTTCTTATCCCATTAGTTATGGAAACTCATGCAGGTAAGAATAGAGAGACACTCACAAGCTGAACAGCTTTTACGTCAGGTTCATCATTCTGTATTGTGAATCTTTTTATGCTTTTCTGAGCGGATTGTCTTTTCTGTCCAGCTAGTATTGATTCCTTCCGTGCCTCCTCTGAGATAGCTGGTGCATTACCCTCTTCCTGTAACTGATCCTCAGTTCCTGATGCCTGAAATGAAACAGTATCATGCTAAAAATTGTTTATGGCCATATTATCCTGTATTTTCAACTGATGATCAATTCTAAATAGCAACAACAACTTCTGTGAAGTAAACGGAAGATTGTTAAGAACTGAACAATGTTACAAAGCCCAAACAAGTATTGAAGTTTCATAAATTCCTCTCTATACTCAGTGAAAAACTTGCCAATGCACTAACACTTACAAGGGAGAGTGGGGGAGTGGAATTTTAGCCACATAGATATTTTTTTTTTCTCATTTTTTGTCAAGTTAAACTCTTCTGAAAACATATAGGAGAGTTAACTAAGTTAATTGAACAAACCCACTGGAAAACTTCTTTAAAATGCAAAAATTATATGAAAGAGCCTTAAAGTAAAAGAGAATCAGAAAGTCAAGAAGAGGGACTTTCAACATGAGGAGGGAACCATGAAGAACAGGAGCAAGACTTCCAGCTGCTTCAAAGTTAAGGCTTGAGAGAAACTGTTAGAGAAGTTCAGGAGACAGCTTGAGAGGTAATAAAAATATTCAAGATAGATGTCCTGGTTTTGGCTGGAATAGAGTTAATTTTCTTTCTAGTAGCTGGTATAGAGTTATGTTTTGGGTTCAGTATGCGAAGGATGTTGATAACACCGATGTTTTCAGTTGTTGCTAACTAGTGTTTAGACTAAGTCAGTGTTTAGACTGAATTATCTTTTCAGCTTCTCATGCCCAGCCAGCGAGAGAGCTGGAGGGCCACAAGAAGTTGGCACAGGACACAGCCAGGGCAGCTGACCCAAACTGGCCAACGGGGTATTCCATACCATGGGACGTCATGTCCAGCGTATAAACTGGGGGGAATGGAGCTAGGGGGAATTGCTGCTCGGGAACTGACTGGGCATCGGTTGGTGAGTGGTGAGCAATTGCACTGTGCATCACTTGTTTTGTATATTCCAATTCTTTTATTATTGTTATTGTCATTTCATAATTGTTCTTATTATCATCATTAGTTTCTTCTTTTCAGTTCTATTAAACTGTTCATATATCAACCCATGAGTTTTACCTTTCCTTCTGATTCTCTCCCCCACCCCACTGGGTGGGGGGGAAGTGAGTGAGCAGCTGCGTGGTGCTTAGTTGCTGGCTGGGGTTAAACCACGACAATAGACCATGTCTACATGACAAAACTTCAGAAGCCAGAGTCACTAAGACGCTGGTGATTTGCAAAAGTACTTGCAAAAGAGTTTGAGTTTTCACAATGAGGGTGGGAGGCACTGGAGGAGGTGACTTGAGGAGGGTGTGGAGTCTCCATCCTTGGAGGTACCCCAAACTCAACAGGACATGGCGCTGAGCATCCCCGTCTGACCTCAGAGTCTGCCCTGCATTCAGCAGGGATTGGACTAGATAAGCCACCAAGGTCCCCTCCAACCTGATGGTTTTTATAATTTTATGACTTGGAAAAGTAGTCTGAGAATCAGTCAGCTCTAGAACTTCATTTCTACCACAACTTTAATTTTTACCGTCTCACATACTTCATTTTTAATGTCATAAAGCAACTTTTTTTGCTTAGAATTCCTGTAATTCACAACTTTGAATTAAACTTGCACATTTGACTTAATATGAAGTTTAGCATTCTTCAGGGAAGTTTTTTTCCCCCTAGAGTTTTTCTGCTGAGAAAACACTGCAAAGCTGGAGGTACATTTGGGAGCAATTAAATTTGCTTAACTCAATAGCATACAATATAATAAAAGCTATGAAAAAAAGTTTGCAAAAAAGCTACCTGCATGTTAACAGGCTTGTAGTAAATTCCTTTCTGTTCTATTAATTCATTATGAGTTCCTTGTTCTGTGACGACACCATTTTCAAATGCAGCTAGAAGATCCACATTTTGAACTGTTGACAAATGATGAATGATAACAAGTGTAGTGCGTCCTTTCCTGACCTGGAAAGAGCATAACGATGGCCCCACATTAGCATTGTCAGGTACATATGATATTTCCCCTCTTCATATTAGAGTTGAACACAATATTTTAACTGAAAAATTTTCCTTGAAATGGTGCTCTAGTAAAGATCAAAATTGTCAACTGAGAAATGTTGAATTTCACAACATTTTTCAGTTCCTCAAAGGTAAACTAAAGAAAAAATGTAACTTAAATCAAATACTGCAAAACATATTTCATTTGAAAATATGAATTAAGTTACTCTCTTTTTTTTCATGTCGGACTATTACTTTCTAAATACAAATATCTAATTTTTTTTTTTAAAACTGCCCCTTCAATATCCTCCCAGGTTATGTATCCAATTTTCACTGAAAAAAAGACTATCTACCATTAAGCAAGTCAATGACAATTCTATTTTAGAGCATTTCACAAATATTAAAAATTAATCACTTAGCACTTTTACTCACTCTAAATTACTTGGGTGACTTAGCTGGAAATATTTTTCTAAAATTGTTCTTAAAAATCATATTTCTATCACTCATGTTGTTTTTCCATCTTTTTCATTACTCACAAGTAATAAAATAAATCCTGTAAGTATGTAGTTTGACACAACAAAGATATTTTTTACAGGCACATTGTGACAGTGTGTGCTGGCATAAATTGGTGTTAATGTTTAATGAGTCAACAAGTGAATCCAAACATATAATTCGGTTTAAAAATCTTCACTTAACACTTGAACTGTTAGAATAATGGTTTACTAATTGTTTTACAGTTAGGAAATAAAAGAGAAAAGTGTAATGTGTGGAATATTCTCAATGAATTTTCAGCTAAACCTGATATCTTAATATTGTCACATGATTTTAAGAACTGGAAATGACAGCTATTCAAACCATTCTATAAGAAATAGTAGGCATTTTCTTGGTAGTCTGAAAGCTTCACTATGTCTGAGATGATCTTAAAAAGTTAAAATCACATCAAGATGTAGAAGAAAATCAAGTTAATGTCCTCAATTATAAAAAGCAGAAGACCCCTTCCACATAAACAGTAAACAGAGATTCAGCAGAGGTTTCATAGAATCATCAAATCATTTAGGTTGGAAAAGACCTTTAAGATCATCAAGTTGAACCATCAACGCAACACCACCATGCCCACTAAACCATGTCCTGAAGTGCCACATCTACGTGGTTTTTTTAATATCTCCAGGGATGGTGACTCAACCACTTCCCTGGGCAGCCTGTTCCAATACCTGACAACCGTTTCAGTAAAGAAATTTTTCCTAATATCCAATCTAAACCTCCCCTGCCAAACTTGAGGCCATTTCCTCTTGTCCTATCTCCAGCCACCTGACAGAAGAGACCAGCACCCACCTCACTACAACCCCCCCTTCAGGTAGTTGTAGAGAGCAATAAGGTCTCCCCTCAGCCTCCTTTTCTCCAGACTAAACCACCCCAGTTCCCTCAGCCGCTCCTCAGAGGACTTGTGCTCCAGGCCCCTCACCAACTTGGTTGCCCTCCTCTGGACACACTCCAGCACCTCCATGTCTTTCCTGTAGTGAGGGGCCCAAAACTGAACACAGGACTCGAGGTGCGGCCTCACCAGTGCCCAGTACAGGGGAACACTCACCTCCCTGCTCCTGCTGGCCACACTATTTCTGATACAGGCCAGGATGCCGTTGGCCTTCTTGGCCACCTGGGCACACTGCTGGCTCATATTCAGCCGGCTGTCAACCAGCACCCCCAGGTCTTTCTCTGCCAGGCAGCTTTCCAGCCACTCTTCCCCAAGCCTGTAGCATTGCACGGGGTTGTTGTGACCCAAGTGCAGGACCCGGCACTTCGCCACGTTTGTTGAAGCCTGCAGGGAAAAGCAGTCTACTCTAGAGCAGATGTGAACCTTCTATAGAGGTAAATGCTCAGCACAGTGAGGAAGGGAAAAAGTGGGCAAGAGGAGGACAAATGAATGCTTGGCACACAACAGCTTAGCTTCGTCTTGCTTAACATCAGCTATCTCAGGGCTAGTCTAGTCTGAGCAAGTCTTTCTGGCATGCTTTGCCAGAAACGTCAACACCGAGACTCATCTCACCATATGACATATTTTAAAGATAGGTGGGGGAGGTGAGAGGCTAAGTAACTTGTTTAAACTAGCTGTATAAGTTTTATATTGCAGCAGTTAGTTGAGATCCCACCAAATAAATCTCAAACAGCGGTTCTCTGCCCTTCTGTCTCTGGCATTCACTTTATAGGGCATGAGCTGGGAGAAAGATCCCTGACTGTGCCAGCTAGTGTATTTTCACAGAGTAGTGTGAATTATCAGTAATTAAGACTAGTGGACAGAGAGTCTAACTCTTGCTGAAATTAGTGGCAATTAGGCATCCAAGTAAACATTAGGGACTAAAATCTCTTTGAAGATGAGAACATAGATTCTCTTGTCTGATTCTTCCAAACACAATGCTGTACAGTGGGTAACGTAAGGTACTTCTCCTGAGGCAGAATAGCATATGGAGGCAAAATGCTTTCCAAAGATATTGCCCATAGATAAACTATGATCATTGCTGAAAGTGTTTAGGGTGGGAATTTGTGTTTGCCCAGAGCATAAGCATAGATGCATAGTAAGACAGAGAAACAGAGGGAGGGAAAGTACCATCGAATATGACTGATTTAGTCTGAGGAATAGGTGGAACTATTTTGTAAACAGTTCGTACACTTGCTTTGAGAAGACAACAAGAAATACAGGATTGGCTATTGTTTTCAATTGTCTAGGTGGCTTAGAAGTTATGTCTAGATGGCAGTCAACATGTAGCAGCTGCTCTCAAAGACATCCGTGAGTTGGCTTTGAATTACTTTGCTGGTGTTAATAAGAACATAGCCCCCATGGATCCACAAACCTTCTTGAGAATATTTAGCCCTTGGCCTGTGTTGAGCTCTCCACTGCTCCAAAGACTAAAGCTTGTCTGGGAAAGTTTGTTGCAATTCAGTCCTACCCATAACATCATTAACCAAATTCCACAGGCACTTAAAAAACACTTCACCACTAGGCAGTTTGCCTGACCTGATAGAGCTAGTGCTAGCAAATTTCAAAACAGGTTTTTTATGTATTTATTTTTTAAAGCATCTTACTATTCATCCCCATTTAGAGCTCCCAATCTTTGTATGTGACCCTGGCTGGATGCCAGGTGCCCACCAAAGCTGGTCTATCACTCCCCCTCCTCAGCTGGACAGGGGAGAGAAAATATAACAAAGGGCTCGTGGGTCGAGATAAGGACGGTGAGAGATCACTCACCAGTTACCGTCATGGGCAAAAAAGACTTGACTCAGGAAAAATTAACTTAATTTATTACCAATCAAACCAGAGTAGGGTAATAAGAAATAAAATAAAATCTTAAAACACCTTCCCCTCACCCCTCACTTCCTCCTGGGCACAGCTTCAGTCCTGAATTCTCTACCTCCTCCCCTCAAGCAGAACAGGGAGATGGGGAATGGGGGTTGCGGGCAGTTCATCACACGTCGTCTCTGCTGCTCCTTCCTCCTCAAGGGCAGGACTCATCACACTCTTCGCCTGCTCCAGTGTGGGGTCCTTCCCACAGGAGACAGTCCTTCACAAACTTCTCCAGTGTGGGTCCCTTCCATGGTGTGCAGTCCTTCAGGAGCACACTGCTCCAGCGTGGGTCCCCTGTGGGGTCACAAGTCCTGCCAGAAAACTTGCTCCAGTGTGGGCTCCTCTCTCCATGGGGCCGCAGGTCCTGCCAGGAGCCTGCTCCAGCGCAGGCTTCCCACAGGGTCACAGCCTCCTTCGGGAACCCACCTGCTCCGGCGTGGGGTCCTCCCCGGGCTGCAGGTGGATATCTGCTCCCCCGTGGACCTCCCTGGGCTGCAGGGGGACAGCCTGCCTCACCATGGTCTTCCGACGGGCTGCAGGGGAATCTCTGCTCCAGCGCCTGGAGCATCTCCTCCCCCTCCTTCTTCACTGACCTTGGGGTCTGCAGGGCTGTTTCTCTCACATGTTCTTACTCCTCTCTCCAGCTGCAGTTTCTGTGCTGCAGCAACTTTTTTCCCTTCTTAAATCTGTTATCCCAGAGGAGGTACTACCACTGTCACTGACGGGCTCGGCCTTGGCCAACGGTGGGTCCGTCTTGGAGCCAGCTGGCATTGGCTCTGTCAGATATAGGGGAAGCTTCCAGCAGGTTCTCACAGAAGACACCTGTGTAGCCCCCTGCTACCTAAACCTGGCCATGCAAGCCCTCTACAGTATGAACAGAGTATTTACTAAATTCAAGCTTAACTTAGTCTTTTTAGGGGTGTCTCTTTCTTGCAGCTCCTTAAAAAAATGAGCAATACTGACCTTGTCCAGTGCTGCCTGCACAACTGATTCACTCTCAGTATCCAAAGCTGACGTTGCCTCATCAAGCAGAAGAATTTTAGGATTGCGAACCAGTGCTCGGGCAATTGCTATTCTTTGCTTCTGACCTCCGCTCAGCTGTGCCCCTCTTTCTCCAACCACAGTTTCAAACTTCTACAAGACAACCACACGCATTTCCAGAACACTCAGTGGCACAGTCCTTTCACCAAAGAAAGGCAGTGTAAAGAAAAGGCACGTCGGTATCAGTAGCCCCAGCAGCATCTTCTCCTTCCTCTAAAACTCTACAGGATAAACAGCCACTTGGATATACCTGCCTAATTGTTTTTGTCCCTGGAATTCTAATAGTTCTCCAAATGCTCACCAATTCATGACCTAAAGATTTAAAATTAACATTATTCTCAAAAGTTATGAGGAAGGTCTGCATAGCTGTGCTTATTCACAGCTCCAGGGATAGCTTCCTCTGCTTACAAGAATGCCTTCTAAGGAATTCTTTGGCACAAGAAGGTTTAGGAGAAGTTATTTCAGCAGGACAGCTGGTTTGCTTACATTGGGTAGCTTCATGATGAAGTCATAAGCATTTGCTTCCTTGGTAGCTTTTTCAATCTCTTCCATGGTGACGTCCTCATGGCCATAACGAATGTTTTCTGCAATGCTAGTAGCAAATAGCACGGGCTCCTGATTCACCACACCAATAATCTCCCGCAGATATCTTACATTTAAGGTCTTAATATCCTGCCCATCAATGGTAACCTAAATGAAAGGAAGCAGACAACAACTGTTTACTAAGTGTTTTGGTCAAGAAACCTCTCTCCCCAGGCTGGCCCTTGCCTCTTTAGGGGAGACTTTATCGTGTCATTGGAACAAGGCCCATGAGGCCAGAACCAGACTTCCAACAACTGTGGCACACAGGGCAGTCATCTCACTTGAGGTATCTTACCGTGCCTTCCTTGGGATCATAAAATCTCTGGATGAGCTGAACGGTTGTACTTTTCCCACAGCCACTGCCACCAACCAGGGCCACTGTCTGGCCACAGCTAACCTTGAGGTTCAAGCCCTTCAGTATCTGTGCATATAAGAAGGGTAACCAAAAACATAACTGTATGTAAAAATGTCAGTGTAAATTTGAAGAAACTCTATAGACTACAATAAGATTTTGCAAGAGAGCTTTAGCTAGTGAGGGGAAGAACTACATGTGAAATTGTGGAAAGGCTGATGTGGAGTTTCTGGAGTTTTACTGCACTATGAAGAGATTCTTCCTTCTGCTCATCCCTTCAAAATGTGGCATTTCACACCTACTGCAAAAGTGAAGGTCTGCTTTCCATGCAAACTTACTTACTCCTCCCTCGACCGCTGAGTTTCAGGTAGGTGGCAAAGATGCCACAAAGCAATCACTGCAGTTGTAGGGGAAAAGAACTTTTCTTTCCCTCTTACACTGCTGTTGACCTATGGGGGCTTTTCTCTGTAGGTTTCTCTAAAACTTCAAGCAGAGACATATTTGTAAATCTCTATGTAATAAGATGAAAGGGAACATTTTCTTGGATATTTCTTCTTCAGTTACCAAGGAGGAACAATTTATAGTTTTATTTTTGCATATTTATATAAAACATCATATTATTTCATTACAAGTAACCTGGAAGGAAGCCATCATGAGGAAGTTCCTAGCTTAAAAGAAGTGGGAGAGCTGATATTCCATTAAACATTTGCCAGGACTATTCTTATTTCAGAACAATAGTGTAAAACAAACACTTTTTCATTTCAGTAATACTAAAACCTCTGAATTTTGCCATTTTAATCAAGAATATTTTAAATTGTGAGATTCAGGTGATGTCAAAATGAGCAAGTATGAACTGACACTACCTATTTTAAACCCTCAATCTACCTTAGAACTCAATCGAAAGTCTTTGTTCCGCAAGTCTTTACATGGAAATATATTTATTACATTGTTAGACTTTTACATGGAAACTAGCTAATATAAATGCCAAATGTTTAAATTGATCTCTTTAGAAACTGGTGAGCTGGAATATTTTCTTTTTTTTATTTATTTAAAAGTTGACTAAGAAAGCCCCCTTCTTCTCTGTCTTCATGTTCTAACTGAACAAAATGGAAATAGGTCCCCTTTTATAGATTACTGAAACTGGACTTCCTTCACATTGGAAAAGATGCTTTTCCAAGACATTCTTAATAAATGTATTTTCAGAAATCATTCAGACCTCTCCCCAGTTAATTGCATCAAGGCTTACCTTAGTGAGAGCTCTCAGACAAAACAATAATTTCCTTCAAAGGGGCAGGTTTTGCATTGTAAATGTAATAAAGTATGTGTTGGATCTGCTGCCAGTTTCTCAGAGAAATACTTTTACCAGATGTACAGTGTGGACAATTTGGCAGAGCAGTATACTGCTATAACATTTTAACTGGGTTAAAACAAGTGTTATTACAATTAGTGTTTTTCTTTATATTTGTGACTTATAAGGATCTCCAACCTTTTAGTTTTTAGTGGAAATTTCATGTAGTTACATTTTATTTTAAAAGGTTGGCTTTTAATTTAGTTAACCAACCAGTTCTGGCTAAAATGTGTTATCAGTTCTAGATGAAAGCAAAGGTTTCTATTATTTCTAGGACCTTTTTTTTTTTTTTTCCCCAGTTATAGCAATTGTTTCTCTCTAAGGCAATCAAGTTATCTAAATGGAATCTGTATCACCTCCATGTGTAATACCTTAGTATCTGGCCCAGCAGGGTAATTGAAGTAAACATTTTGGAATTCCGAAGTCCCCTTAACATGCTTCAGTTTATAGGCAGCATTGGATGAACTGTCAATTTGAGGTTCCTGTGCAGAACAACATGTCAAGAAAAGGGAAAAAACATTGTCTAGATTCCTAATGGCATTTTAGCATGATAAAGGGCTGTGACATCTTAGAAGTTAATGTTACCAGATAATGAGGCATAGCAGGCCTCATTGCAAAGTAGCTGCAACTACTCATGGATGCATGAAGCTGCCAGTCCAGGTCACTGGAAGATCTGCTGTCAGGGGTGAGTGACCAAGGCAAATGCTCAGGGCCTTAAGTCTTCACTGGCATAAATTAAGGATAGAGGAAATAATTTAAAACATCAGTGAAAGGGAGGAGTAACCTACACATTCACATCCAGCCATTGCATACTAACAGTAACTTGTGTTCATGATTACACTCCTTCCTTTAGTATACTGTAGGAGACAGCAGCTGTGCCATATTAACGCAGACAGAGGACTAGGTTTTAATGCACTTGTTTTCATTCCTACCAAGAACAGTCTTGAACCAGGAATAGTGCACTAATATCCAAAGGCAGAAATATAGCTTGTGTAGACAACCCAAGATTAGTTTTAAAATAGCATTGTAGTCACTATGACACTATAGTAGCAAGGTTCAGCCCCTGCCAGCCATCCAGTGGGTACCAGTTTACAGCCTCAGCTAGCCAGTATGTACCATAAGTCTGGTAAGTAAATATTATAGCTCAAACCAATCCTTGTCAGGCATGGTGCTTCTGTTACTGGTATCTCAGCTAGTTACTTGAGTTAGCATGGGAATAATTACAACAGCTGCGCTCACATCTCTGCGCTACAAGGTAGATGACACCTCAGAGGTAAAAATATCAGAAGACACTTCAGCTTTGTTTCAAAACCATTATCTGCAAAAATTGGAAACACAACCCTAAGTTTAGTTCTATTTTATACACAGTATTTAGAAAAGTCATATAAAGTTATAAACTATACAAATATTTTAATATTTTTTGATATAGGACTTGAAAGTAGAAGTTACATTGCCAAATCACTACAGATGTAGTCACTATAAAGGCAGTCCTTTAAATTATTGATAGCTGAAAAGAAATATTATCAGTAACTTGGGCATAGTTACAGAAGATCTAGAATTGTCTCTCAGTTGTTGGATTGGGCTTTTTTTAAGAATGAAGATTGAAGTATATTTATTCAAGGAAGCTTTGCAATAATTTCTTTTTCTTCTTTAACCTGGTTTTCTGAACTACCGGATAAAACAACTACTGGTAGGAATTTGCATCTTCCTCAGTTATTGGCTCACATTCCAGTATTTAGATGCTTGTCCCGTATCCAAATTTGTGTTAGTAGAATTTTTAAATGTTATTATATTGTACACACAATCGCTACTTTTAGTTCAGAAAAGAAGTCAGATGTTCTACACTTTTGGATGACAGACATGGCAAAAGACCTAAAGAGAAAATAGAACCCACCACATAATACATAGCTAAGAATTCATAACTCTAATTAGGTAGTTTCATTTATCTGAGAATATTAACTCTCATTGCTTCAAGTAGTTTCATGCATGCTGTGCAATAAGATGAAGTCTAGAATCAAAGCAGCGATTAAACAGGTGGCAATCATTTATCAAAAGGTAAACATCAGTAGGAAAAAAGGGAATCAAATTTCCTTCTTCCACAACTGGACGATAAGAAAGATATTGTGAGGTGCTGATGGCTGGGATTCTTCTTTAGTGACAATCGAGAACAGAAGGATGTTTCTAATTCCACCTGAAAGAAATTAGCCAGCACTTACTTTTGTGGTTAAACATAGAAAAAAATTGCTTTCTTTCTTCATATAACATAAAACCAAGGGTACGTCGACCCAAAAGGTAAAGGCACAGTAATCTACTGCACCATAGTACTGGCAAGAACAGAACCAAATGTTTGAGGAAACCGGAAACTTCTTTGCGTGAAACTGAAATCGTTTGTCACACCAAAAGCAGACTCTAATTTCTAATCTATTTTTTTCAGCCTTGGATCTGACTTTTTAATGTTTGGGTGCTTTTTATGAACACATGCAACTCTGCCACCCATTTCTGATGTTGAGAATAAACGCTTATTTGTATTTTATTCTAATTATATCTAGGTATCTGAGCATATACCAAGCTTACATTACAGTCTAAATTGTTAGTGGCCCAGAGGAGGTGACAGTGAGTATGGCCTTCTGCAAGGACCAGAAATAACCCCCACCTTGCAGTCGTGCTGCTTGCCAGATGAGACAGAAGCCTGGCTGCAGGTGCTCCTGCTTTCCCTGCTCCACCTGCTGCTTTCACTGAGGATGTGAGAACAAAGCTCCTTCCCAGCTGGTTTACTGCCTCACCAGTGCCGAGTACAGGGGAACATTCACCTCCCTGCTCCTGCTGGCAACAAAATGGACCCACCCACCTGGTCACAAGTGGGAACAATTAAATGAGCTGCTCCTCAAAGACTCTTGGGTCTAGCTAGTGACCCTGGTGCCTGAGCACAATGGAGAGAATGGCTCCAAAAGCTGCTTACTATCACAGATACAAACTCCTTAGCAGGCAGGCTGTGACTGGGATCAAACCTTCAACCACACTGTCATACCGCAAGCCCTCCAACAAAAGGTCCAACCTGATACCAGCATAGATAAAGACTGTAGGTAAATGAACTGTGCCTAAGACAGGAGCTAACACGTTACAAAGGGAATGCTGCCTGACGCCTGGTCTTTCTCTCCTGAATGCAACCACCTCAGTACTTCAGCAAAGATCTGGTGTGACTGAATAAAAAATTAACAGCTAATTATTATTGATCCAAACTGGCTTTTTCACAAGGGACTTCGAATTAGGTGATTTTTATGTTGCTACCCAACTTACAGAAGTATCAGTGTTATGCAGAACAACTGTACTGTTTCTTTTTATTAGCAGGGGTGAAAAAGTGAAAAAAGTAGTTTGAAAAGCTAACTTCGACCTCACTTAAAATTTGATGTCACATATTCCAAAAAGATTATACAAGATCAGTTCAGTATTTCTCATAAACATTGTTCAGCTACTGGTGAATACACACTGTAAAGACTTTTCCAATTGTATAATCATTGGACAGTATCAAGGTGGTTCCATACCAGAAGGCCAAGGCATACGATGCATATATCAAAAAGAAAGCAATACCCATAGAAACATTGGCTGACATAGCCTTTTTGATACCAATGTGTTTGGCATCTTCTAATTTTTTGTTTGTTTGTTTCTGAAAAAAAAAAAAACAAAACCCCAAACCAGAACATACAGGAAATTAATCTTTCTTACATTGTGTATATTCATAAATTTCCCATAAAATAAATCAAACGTATAAAAATATTTTTGTAAACAGTAATCCAGTTCTGAGAAAGATCTTGGTAAGAGTAGATGAAAACGTATTGACTGCCTTTCATGTTGTAACAGACTGAGCTGATCAATTTTGTTTGGAACAAGTCCTGGAGGAGTGGAAAAAGGCTGTGGCAAGCTGTTAAACAGCTCTCATCTTGTGATTTTAGGTGGAATCTTCCAACTGTGAGTGAATATTACTGATGTTATGAAGAAAGGTAAGCAGTGCCTTGAATTGTGGATAGAGCCACAGGACCGAAGTATTACAAAAGAAACAGTAACCTGAGAAACTACAATCTTGTAGCCTGACAAAAACAGCACACAAAGCTTGCAAACAGATCCTGAAGAAAATACCAAAATCAGAAATAAATGGAAATAAAATAAAATCATACAAAATTACAAGAAATGAAATGTGTTATGGGTTATGAAAGCAAAGGATTAACCCAATTACTTTTCTTTAATACTGTCTTTTCTAGAGAGGCGAGACAGTAAAACTAGTCCTTTGGGACTTCATTAATGCCATCTAATGCCAATTTATCCTAAAGCCATAGGATAAATTATTAAATGAACAGTAGTTGTGAAGTAATAAAAGAACAGTACAGTTTGAAGCAAGACTGTGGTGTTCAGCAGGGAGCTATAATACCCAAGGGAGTTGACAACATGAATTCTTCAGTCAGTCTTGGGATTTATTGTTTTTACTTATTTTAGTGACTTGGGCATGCAAACAATACTCAGGATAATGAAATTTCCTGATGGTACAAACCCAAGAGAATCAGTACAGAGGACCAGTGAGAGGGCCAGGAAAAAGAATACCAGAATGTCTTACAGAATGAGAGACTTGATGTTGGAGGGTAGTAATAAGAGAAGCAGATGAACCATAATTATGTAAAATAAAAGATGACCAGTGAAATGGCAAACCTATACTGTATGAGAAAACTGTAAGAACTTAATTTGGTTGTCCTAGCAAAATGCCACCTGAGAGAGCCTATGATATATTTATATAAACAGTACAGGAAAGTAAACCCATGGGAGGGAACTACTAAAGCAAATGTTCAGTGCTGATACAGTAACAAATTAATGTATAGGAACTATGCATACACTTCGTTGGAAAGAGATGTCCCATCTTCAGACAGTCAAGCAGTAGAATAGCCTCCCACCAGCAGTAGAGTTAAAAAGCCTACCTGGTTTTAGAATGGAGTTTTTATGCTTATTAAGAAGGGAATTAGATGACACATTTGCTTACTACCTGGTCCTGGTAACACAGGAGGTCCTTCCCACTTCTGGGTCACGAGGAAAGACCTACAATCACATTTAGTGCACCCATGGCAGGAAGTGGCTGGCAAACAGTGCTCTAAGGATGAGTAGGAAAAAGAGGTGATGAACAGCACTGGGTAACTAAAGAAAGATGCTGGGGTGAACTGGGAAGTGAGGGCCAGATACCCAAAGGACTTCTTTCAGTTGCCTGAGCCGGCAGCAGTGGCGGCTGGAGCATAAAGGGAGAAGCAGGTCAGGGGATGGTGCGTGTTTTCTGTGGATAACAATTGTTATTGAACCTCGAGTTTGAAAAACTCCTGGCAGTATTTGTGGTCATGCTGGTTATCTTTAGATAAAAGATCAAAAAGATGGCACGAATGATGTTCCATAGTATAATAGAAATATATACATATGCATAACCTTGGTTTGTGACCTTAGTGTTATACTTGTCTTTTTTTTGCCACGTGCCTGTCTTTTTTGCTTACAACTCTCACTGGGTTTATGAGGCCTGTAAGACCATATTCTCTTTGGGAAAGGAACTGTATCTCTACATGTTTTATGATGCTTTTTGAAGCTAATAAAAAAGTAGCGACAAGAAAGAAGTCAGCAGCAAAGATATAAAAAAATTCAAAATCTCTTTAGTCACTATTATAAAAACAATGAACATATGGAAACTTTATTCTCACCTTTCAATTTCTTTTCTTTGTCCTCCAAATGCTACCACAGTTCGAATTGCTGCCAGAACTTCCTCTGCAACAGCTCCTGCTCTTGCATATGCAGCTAGCTCTTTGTTAGTGAATGTGGAAATTATCTGTGCAGAAGAAAAATATTTTAACTCCCCCACTCAAACAAAACCAGAACGAGCTCAAGTGTTGTTCTGATGTCTAAGAATTCTTAATTTATTGTACCAAATTTCCTATCTGCTTTATTTTATTATAAAGATTTAAAAAGAATCCACATTTGACTTCCAAGGCAGAAATTTAATGAAGGGCATCATGACAATGTTTGCATTGCATAAAATATATTGACTAGAAAAATGCATGTTATCTGCTGCCAAAAAATGAGGTTGGATTTTCAGTTCTATACTTTCATCATTTTGGACGGCCAGAGGAGCTGACTAAGATCCCTTACACTTAGAAATACTTGCACCAGCACGGTCAGGCCGTTCTGGTTTGTGTCAGGACAATTAGTTGCCCGACAGCCATGGGAACAGTCATGTTCCAAACACATAGTAGGCTGCAGATGAAGCTATAGCAGAGTACTCATGTGCTATGGAGTATTAGGGACCGCACATGTTAAATAGGGTTGGGATTTTCATCTTAGCTGAAAGGGCAAGGCTGGCCAGTGTCACTGAAACTTAGTAGCCAGTTGGTACTCGACATCCTGATGCCCCATTGAAAGTCCTAGCCAAAAGCAATTATATTTCTATAGATGAAGTCTCTTTCTCTCTCCAGGTGGTCTGCATCCACTTCTGGCGTGCTGTTTTCAGTAAGTGATTGGGAGCTGAGCAAATGGCAAAGGCATGGTCTGGAGCAGAGTTAACGGTGTGCCGGCTGCCCGGCTGTCTCTGCCCGTGTCCTTGTGCTGTCCCTGGGGGTAAAGCCCTCCTCGCCTTGGGGTCGGAGCCCACAGACGGGCCTTGTCTTAGGAAACCTGATTCACTCCAGGTTCATGCCAGAACTTACTGTCAGTTACCTGCGATGATGGCAGCTGTGCCATTTGACTTCATTTCTGTATTTATTTGTTTTTACTGACAGTACTTGGTTATTTTGCTGTAGTTGTCATGGTGTCCAATGAAGAAGGCAAAGGTACTGCTTATTTACCCTTTCATGTTTATACTTACATAAACTTTGCAGCAGTATAGCTGAGTCCATGGTGGAGGCACCGCACTTCTTCAGCTGTACCAGTGTCGTCATGCACCTATTCACACCTTTCTGCATGTGGGCAAGGTCTAAATTCACTAAGAGCCAGACTGCATTTTTAAATCTTAGAGATACCAAATGGGATTATAGAAGATATAGTTTACCAATGTATTGAAAACTCACACTTTTTGCCTACCTTTGCCCAGAGAGCTGATGAGAACCCTAGAACAGGACTGAGTGCCAGGATCACAAGTGTTATTTTCCGGCTTTTTGTAAAACCAACTATAAATCCAGTGAAAAAGGTAGCCACTGCCTGAAAGAACATTGCCATTTTCCCCCTATTCCTTCATTAATCTTGGAGATGTCACTGAAAAAAACAAATTATATCCAAACAAATAAGAATGTGTGGAAAAGACAGAAATAAACTCTTTGGATGCAGTACACTTTGTCAGTGCTTCATCATGTTTCTAACACTTGCAATTCAACACAGCTACAAGTTTGCAGCCACAGAGGGCATGGAGCAGCATTCTCCAACACCTCTCTTCCTCGGGTTCCATTTAAATGATCTGTACACATCTCAGGATCCATATAAATAATAGCATAGCTTACGGAGGAGTTTAATAAGATAAAATAATATTGCTCTGAGGGAAGTATTACAACTGATTTGCAATAATTAGAATTAGTACTCAGTTGCCAGTTAACTGATATGTAATACTTACTCTAGAAATCTACTGTTAAATTTGCCTACATCATTTACATCAAACCATCTAATCTCCTGTGTCATTACAGCATGAAAAAATTCTTGTCTGATTCTTTTTATTTGCCAGCCAGCAGCCAGCATCCAAAATGAAACTTGAATGTAGTGCAGCAAAAAGAACACCAGCTCTTGTACCAGGATAATAATATGCATATCTGAAAGGAAACAAAAAGATTGGAAATGGAATTAATTCTACTCCAAACAGGACTAGCTGCTATTCCTCTTTCTTCACTATAATGAATATTTTTAATTTCTTTCAGAATCAGATTTCAGTTGTTATCTTTTGCTAACTTATTATACAACTTCCACAAAGTGAAAAAAATTTCTAAAAGTATTGTCTTAAAATCCATGAAGACATAGATTAAAAAAACAAGCTTAGAATGACATATTGACTCTTAGAAATACTTCCCACAATCAATGAAAATTAAGACAGGGATTTTAAAAATGCTTAAGTGATATGAAAGCAAAAGTAAGTTAAGCTTCAAGATATCCACTTTCATTTAACAAAGTAAAGATATAGATACTGAATTTTAATTGTTTGTATGTTATCATAATTTAACTGTTTTGTTTAGTCATCTTTGAGAAATGTTAGTTTTTTAAAAATTGTGTACATTCCTAAGGAAAAAGAAATAAATTAGTGTCTAGGTACTGTTCATGCAATTATGACAAAATAAGGCTCCACACATTCAAAAAAAAGAAAAAGCAATAACGAAAGCTATTCTAAGTACTTTTGTTACAAATGAATGCCAAAGATGTTTTATTCATGATTGCAGTTAAACAAAATATTTCATATTTAAACTGAAAAATATTAGTACATTAATAACTTAAAATTAAATGAGCAGCTGAATGTTGTTCTTAATCATTGCCAGCATAATAAAAAAGCTACAAAAAGCAGCAAAACTAGGGAAAAACCAGAATTTATACATTTGTTCACATTCAGTTTATGCCAAAACACAGTGGAATTAATTTAATTTTGGTTCAAAATCCCTATTAATTGTGGTTATTTTATAATATCATTAGTAACAATTAATTAGAAAATAAAAGTATATGACATTGTGAATTATTTGTTCAGTGACATTTGTTAAGAAACACATAGCTCTGCTTTTGCCAGCTTTTTTGCATGACAAATAAACTGAATGTTTATGTTTAGATTCCAGTTCCAGAATTGAGCCAGATAATTTTTGTATGAATAATTCCTAATTATTATCGTACATAGTGGGGTTTGTACAACAAGAGTAGAATTTGCCATCTGTGATTTCATACTCCCTTCAAGGAGCAGACCATCCTGGCTTACTTACAAAACAAATACCCTTCTCTGAGATTGAACAAAAAGACTAGGGTTTTCTTTCCATTTCAGAAAGGGGGCATGAAGAAAGAGGAGCTAGGCCTTAAAAGAAGTGTGAACAGAAGGAAAACCTGGAAAGGGCAAAGCATGACAAGAGAAGAGATATGGTATAGGTAGACAGAGAGAGAAAAAGGAACAACCCCCCCCCTCCAACCATAAACCTGGAAATTGCTCAGACAATGGCACCTGTGATGTGTCCTCACAGCCTGTCTCTGAAAATAACTGGTGCTTAACACCTTAGAAGACTGTGGATAAATATTATTAGACTAACATGAAATAGCTTCTCAGTGAGACAGTTTAATCGGACCAACTGTTGCATCTCAGTCCCTATTACAATTTTATCCAATTAGAAACGTTAAAAATATCTAAGTTCTTGGCCTAATTTATATTTTTTTTGTTATGAGCTCTGCAGATTTGTTGGGCATTATATAAAAAGCATTTCTCTTATCAGTTTTAAATTTGGCGTCTCTCGACTTCACTGTCTGTTCTTTGTTCTTCTAGAAGAAAAGGGTACCAAAGAGTACTTGATTCACCTTCCCAATGGCAATCATTATTATTATGTGGGTGACCATTAGGTGGATATTACTCTGTGTTTGTAGTGGCTAAATGAAAGACTAAATGAAAACAGAAAACCTGGAAATTTAATGGAAACTCCATCATGCATGATTTCATAACTGTCTCATTTTGGTTTATTTCTGGTAGAGTACAAGGTGTTTGTCTCTAAGGAACGTTTTTCAGAATTTCCCTTATTATCAATAAATTTTAAATGTGTGATCCTGTGCAGTAAGAACATGGAGAGAATAAATGGCTTGTCTAAGAAGTTATCATGAGCTTTTGACATTGAAGGGATGCATGGGGGAGGAAGAAAGGGAGTAGTTTCTCTGAGTTACAAGAAGCTTTGTTTCACTTTCTTTCATAAAACTGGATCCAAACTTCACTAGCTGATGGAGTTATGTGAAAACAGTACCTACAGTTTTCATACAGCTACTAGGGTCTCCTAGGTACTGTGCTTTAAAAAGTTCATAAACTAGTAGAAAACATGTGGTTTAGAGATGTATGAAATTAGTTGACTTTGCTGACTGATATGGTGTCATTTAATAACGGATTAAATGAAGTAATTTTGGGGCTTTGCATGTGATCAGTTCCAACATCTTAGGGCATTTGTTAGGCATCAGCCAAAACGTTTGTGGCTTTGCCGAAAATGAGAAAGCCAAAGAGCAGGAAATGGGGAATCTCCATAGAAGCTCTTGCAGAGCTGGCACAGAGCTCCTTCAGCTGTGAGAGGTCCTGCTCCCAGGACCTCCCTCAGAACCAGGTGGGTGGCAGCCATTTGTGCATTGGACTGTGCCTTACTCTCTTGTGGTGGTTACCTACTGAGAGAGGCAGGAAAGCAAAGGAGAAAAGGAAAAAGGATTGTCGTGGTTTAACCCCAGCCAGCAGCTAAGCACCACGCAGCCACTCACTTCCCCCCCACCCAGTGGGGTGGGGGAGAGAATCAGAAGGAAAAAGGAAAACTCATGGGTTGAGATAAGAACAGTTTAATAGAACAGAAAGGAAGAAAATAATAATGATAATAATAACAAGAATAATAAAATGACAATAATAATACAAGAATTGGAATATACAGAACAAGTGAAGCACTGTGCAATTGCTCACCACTCGCCAACCCATGCCCTGTCAGTTCCCGAGCAGTGATTCCTCCCAGCCCCATTCCCCCCAGTTTATATGCTGGACATGACGTCCCATGGTATGGAATACCCCGTTGGCCAGTTTGGGTCAGCTGCCCTGGCTGTGCCGCCTCCCAACTTCTTGTGCCCCTCCAGCTTTCTTGCTGGCTAGGCATGAGAAGCTGAAAAATCCTTGACTTAGACTAAACACTACTTAGCAACAACTGAAAACATTGGTGTGTTATCAACATTCTTCTCATACTGAACCCAAAACATAACTCTATACCAGCTACTAGAAAGAAAATTAACTCTATTCCAGCTGAAACCAGGACAGGATGAACAGGAAAGTTGTGGCAGGAAGAAAAGAAGCCAGCTTGCCAGGCAGGCAGGGCTGGTGGCAAAATGGGAGCTGGAGAAGTGTACAAGGGGAGGACAAGGAGTAGAATGATGTGGGCAAGGGGGAAGAGCAAGAGTAGGAGCATGCATTGAGGGAAAGGCATGAGAACTGGCATGGGAGGACAACAAGGCATCCTGACACACAAGAAAGGGAGGAATAACTGTCCCCCTGAGTGAGCTTCTGGCATAAAGGTTGTAGGTTTGCAGGAGCCATCTGGCACAGGCTGGGATTAGAGTGAGAAAATGCAACGTGCCCCTGACTCATACAATGATGACATAACAAAAAACTGAATTCCTTCCTTTCCATGAGATATTTATCATGAGATTAATCTTGAGCTAAATAGTAGAATAATATTTACAGGACAATTGCTTGAGATCTCTATTACAAGCAAAGAATAGCCATGAAGTGAATGAAAACTTTCCTAATTTCTTCCTCCAACTTTCCCATGAGAGCATAAGAAAAAATCTATATAGAAAAATTCACTAACATATGGTTCAATAAAGAAAAATTTGCTAGAGAGCAAATTAGAGAAAAGCTAGTTTATTTTTATTTAATCACATGATAATAATTTCCTTCTGTAAGCTCCTATCCCAACAATGCTGAATGGAGCTTAAAAGCAGTCAGCTACCTAACACCTTACCTAGCCCCTGACCATGTTTAAGGGAACTGGAGCTAAGCAACACATTACAAAGCATTTTCTGAAGCCAGAAGTGAACATTCTACCTGTAAGATAATAAACAGTTAAAAAACTAGTTAAATTCAGGTACTTTACAACCACTAGCCTGAATTCCACATTTCAAATACAATATTTTCTCTGGAATGTGTGCTGGTTTTATGAATATTTATAAAACAATACACAGGAGCTATAAAACCCACCTTATTTAATAGTGCTCTGGAGTGCTTTACAAATGTAAGTTCATAAATAAGTAAAGTTCAGAAAATTAATGAATATGGTATTAGGCGCTTCCTTCCAATTGTCCAGGGGACACGTTTTTATTTAATGAATTCTTGTTGCCAGAGGTTAAAGGTGTAATTAAATTGTATAAGGATTCGTCTACATGTAAAGCTAATCAGGAATGAGCAATTCTGGAATGTGCATTTGGCACTTTAATTTCAGAATAAATATGCCTTGTTCTGGTTTGGCTCTGCAGTAAGAAGTGATCATAACAAGTTTTCAGAATTAGATACTGCACTTTATATTTACACTTGATTTAAACCTAGACTAATTTTCCAGTGCAAATACTGCACAGTAGAAATCAAATGATGAAGCAGAGGTGACAACACTTAATAGTTTGACTCTTTTGGGGATGCTTTGAGGAATATCATTATACCTCTGTGCACCAGTAACAGTCATTCTTGTCCAAATATTCAGAGGGAGTGGTTAACTCCTTTTGAAATCAATGTTTGACAGGTAAGTTCGGTGATTTAAATAAGCATAATGCTCTTTAATGAAGATCATTGGGCTGAACCATGCAACTGTATGAATATAGTGTTCAGCTCTTTGCCCTCTGTACCTTATCTACTTCTCTGTCAAGGAACAAAGTGGTGTTGGAGAAGTGGGAAATAACATGGAGGTCTTTGGAGAAGTTTAGGAAATTCAAAGTCACGTAACATGAGCAAGGTTCCCACTGGTTTAGAAGAAAAGGACAAAGTTGATGATGTTTGGACAAAAGGGACTCTCAGGTGCATCTCTTATATGCTCAAACTTAGCAGCAGAAAAGCATTTTTTTCTGATAATCTCATCCTTATATCAGTCTGAAAGTCTTTTTTTGTTGTTGTTTAAATAAGCGGACCTATAATCATAGTCTTTGGGACACTTTTAATATCCTTCTAAAATTCTTACAGAGGCATGCACAATCAAATCCAACAGGTGTTAAAGCTCAGATTTATTCTTCAGTAAAAAGTTAGAACGCTGGTAACATTTTGTAAACCACAGGCTCAATGATGTAAAGGGAATTAATACTACACAGCTGACTGAAAAATTCTTAAGATTTAAAATGATGGCTCCAAAATGTGCGCATCACTTACCTAAAAGCTGAGGGGTCTCTCCTTCAAGGAGTTACCTCAGGCGGTGCCCCGACCCAAGGGGGAGTCCCCGGCTGCAGACCCGCTGCTCCCAGGAGGACTGATTCCCACATGTCCTCCGGCGGGAACCAATTTATACCCTTGTCGAATCTGATCTGTGGTCATTTAATCCGTATTGGCCAAGAGGGTCACCTCAGTGTATCTGGCACATTTCCATTGGTCAGATCAAATTTCAACCTGCAGCCTCTAGGGTTTGGGGTTTTTTCTCTTCTCCCTGCCTGGAGAAGTTTTGTTTCCTGCTGAGGGGAGTGTATTGCCACACAATCCACCCCATGACCACAGTCATGATTCAAATGGTTTCCTTGGAGTGGTGGTACAGTCACCTCTTGCCTCCAAAGTTAAAAGGGAGTGCAGTCTGTTGAATTTGATGCTCATTGTGGGTCATCATTCCATTCTGGTCTAGAATTAAAGTGGAATATCTGACACAGGAATATCCAGCGCATGAACAGGTTTTAAAGGAGTATACTTAACCGTTAGTACAGACTTCACTACCAAGCGTTTGATAGAGCTTATTGCAATACAGATTACAGCAATCATAACTACAAGCATTATTAAAGATTAGAGAAGGCTGGTCATCCACCCTGTCAAAGAAAATCGGAATATATCAAAACCTTTCCCAGCCAGTTAGTCCCTGGTGCAGAAGCAATTGCCTCTGAGTCTCTTGCCACTTTCTTTTGTTGATTTGATCTTGAAGCTACATTGACACATTTGGAGTGAACACAGCAGTTGTCCATTGACAGGTTCAAAAACTTCATATACACCCTTCTCTTTCAGTAACATTGAATCCAATACAGCTCAATTTTGGATAGTCATTTTACCAGTATGTTATAACTGATCGTTCAAGAGTCCCCAAACTGTCGCATGCAGTGTTGGCTGAGGTTGATAGTTGTAAACTCAGTTCTAGAATGCTCTGTTGGTGTTCCCTTGGGTACCATACACAGTCCCCCCCACGGAATTTCAGGGCATAGTGTAGTACCATTCCAACTCCACCCCGTGATCCCGTGGGTTAGTTGGAGGATCTACTGACATTTGGTGTTGCATACAGAACTAACATTTACTGCACCTGGTGACCAACTATAAACAACATGAGTATAACCGCCTCCTGCATCCAATCTGAACCTCCAACTATAACTGTTACATTGCTCCCATGTGAGCTCAAGGGCTCGTGATATACTGATGTCCATCATTTTCACCACTACATTATCATCCAGATCTTCACCATCCATGCCTGCCACCATCATCACTGCCAGTAGAAGCACTGGAAGGGCTTGTTTCTTCATTGTCCTGTAAGAAAGCACAAACTAGGCCTTGGTCTTAAACCAGGTCACAGCATTAGAAGTCCAGGATTATCCACTGGGCACTGACGTGGTGAGTCTTTCCGTTCCCTTCTAAGGCTTCCCAGGCATACAAGCCTTTGGGTTTTGCTAAGGTCATAGGAACAATACCAGTGGAGGGCAGTTTCACCATGGCAGGTTGGCCCACGTATGTCTCCAGTGGGAACTGGCATCTCTGATTATCTGGTATAGAGTCATTGCCCCTTAATGGTCCCATAGGACAAAATGCTTGAATTTTTGGACTTCCATAATTTCCTCATCGGCTATTAACAGTAAAAACTGCCTGTGGTAATGGTGTGTCCCAGTTATGGCATGAGACAACAGCATGTTTTTTGATCAAGCCATTGGTTCACCCAACTATACCATTAGCTTGGGGGTAATATGGGGTGTGAAACACCCTTTGATGCCTTCCCCTTGTGCCCAGTCTTGTACCACTGTGGCTGTGAAATACGACCCATTATCACTTAGAATACATTCAGGAATAGGTAGAACACCAAACCATTCTTGCAAAACCTGGACTGTCTGGTCTCCAGTAGCTGTGCCAAGAGCCATTGGTCATAGACAATCCTGATACTACCTCCACTCCCACTAAAATATATTTCCTTCCATGGGATGGTCTCAGAGGACCAATGTAATCATCAACCTGCCACGTGCTCCAAAGAGCCTTGCCTTGTCTGATATGCTGGGCGGGCGGGAGCTTGATTTGGGTGATTAGCCTTAAGCCTTATTTGGCATTGCAGGCAAGCTGTAAGAATTGCTTCACAGATTTTCATAGACACTGGCCAACCCCAAGATTGGCATTCGTAATAGAGATCTGCTTTCCCTGAGTGGTCTTGCTTGATATGCAACCATTCTGCTAGTCTATCTCAGTCTTCCTTCTCACCCGTGACCATCCTTATTTGGGCCAGGTGGTCCACCTGTTGATTCCATTTCGCAGCTGGGGTTCTATCCCAAGCGTGTCCCTTCACCCATCCCACCTTTAAAGGTTGGGATCTCCTATTGCCAGGAGACGTTGCCAATCCTCTGTCCTCCATGTTTTCGCATGACTTACTTCCCACTTACTAGATTCCCACTGACATATCCACTCTGTAGCTCCCTTAAAGGTTGTGTAAGAGTCAGCATAGACCAAAAATACACAGCAATTAGTAAATATTGAAATATCTAATAACATTTGTGCTGGGTTATGTATTTATTACACCCACTTTTTTTGATAACTGGGGCTTTATTACATATTTTGGTTTAAATATTTAGTTTTGCATAAGAACTGCTTCTGATTTCAACGCATAGCACAACAGATTTTCTTTCTCAGTTTCTTTTACCATTTCCCATTAATCCATTTATTGAGTTCCTTAACCCAAATTGTAATATTTTAAAGTGTTTCCTTTAAACCTGACATAGCAGTTAATAAGTGAACTGTTTGTAACAGCACAGTAGACTAGTTGGAAGAAATACAGAACTAATCAAAATTAAAGCCCTGTCACTTCTCACAGTAGTGACTGGGCCAGTGACACATCTGGCCCATAGCATAGGAGCAAACTGGGAATCAATAGCTTGAGGCGCGCTGCTATACTACCCTTTATTTTGTTTAACTACAACTCTTTTTTTTTTTGCATAAAAGCCATATTTCAATGACACCAACTAGAAATTACAACAGTTCCTACCTGGATAAGTAATATTTTCTCAAGTATATAAGCTATCTGTCATGTCACCAAAGATGATCATCATAAGGGGGAGACCTGCTCCATGGAGTATTGCCATGGTAGTGCCTAGCACCATGAGGAGTTTATCCTGCCAGTTGGAGTATCGAAACTAAAAGCAGAAACAGAATCATGCTGAAAACTTCCCTAATTGCAGCAAATGCATTTGAGCGACAACACAGTGTTAACAGTGCAGGACGCAGTAAAAAGTAAAATAAGAAAATTTTAATACATAAAAAGGTAAAATTGTAACATAAACACAACTTCTTAATAATCGTTTTAAGAATAAAATAATGGATTTCATAAAATATGAATAATAATAAAATATTAAAAACTTATGTTTAAACAAATTTTGCATTCAATTTAACTATGTCCAGTAGGAATTTGAATTGATGACTATAACTGAAATTAAAAAAATAAAATCTAATAATATATCTGTAATAATTTCTTTACTTTTATAATATCTTAGGTCTACATTTTGGGCTGGTGGGTCTTTACTACTGTAAGCAGTTTCAAGTCCAATATATTTAAGGCTGTATAAAAGTGATGTCTCCTGTTTCTGTTGTAACATTACTAATACTTCCCATGAAGCAATGGTCATAAAAAACCTAAATATGACTGTGTCATGACCCAGACTGGACAGACCAGGGAGTCATGTTTAATTTGAAATTCCCTCAGGCTAAATTAAGGTGAAACAACACCAAACGATCAGTTAAAGATTTTATTCATGACAGAAGCAAACTGAACTGGGAAGGTGTGGTAGTAGGTGGCAGGGTTTCTCACAACAGGAATCGGCATAAGACTACTTCTGTAAACTGTGTAACCATATACATCGATACAGGGAATAAGGAGATCCCTCCTGTTGAGTCACGAGGTTCAGAGCAGACCCCCTTGCTTTCCAGACTCCTCCTCAGACAAGGGCCCGGGGGTGGCTGGATCCACTCTTAGTCCCAGACTTGGTCGATGGTTTTATGTCTTAAAGGGATGAGGTGTAGGGATTGTGGAAAAGGAAAAGGAAAGAGAGAAGAAGACAGAGAGAGAAAAAGGAAGAGAGAAAGATTTCACCGCTCCTGGGTCCAGCGTTGGTCCAGTCAGCCGAGGGTCCAGTTCCAGTGGGCTTGCGCAACTGGGGCTTCAGTTTGTGTCCTTTTATCATCCTTGCCCCTCCTTCAGGCAGGCACCCGAACTGGTCAGGTTAATGAGCAGTTTGTGAGCCTTTGGGCTTGCGGGTGGTTTGTGGAGTAACTTCTCCTTCCTTGCAGACGTGGCCATTGTTTGATCTTTGTATCAGAACAGCTTATCAGAACAGGGAGCTGCGCACCCTCCAGCACGCCCTCCCCCTCCTGTTGCTGATGTCTGAGCTGATGGGCTTTTCACCTTGGTTCCTTGCTGTGCAGGGTTTGTCTTTAAGTAGAACTTGCCCCACCACAATGTTTGAGACATTAACTCTTTCAGTTTCTCATAGATTGTGTACTAAGGAGAGTAAGAGTTTCATCATGCATTTTATTGTACAGAAGTACACAAGTGTGTCATGGTTTCAGCCCAGCTGGGAACAAAGCACCATGAGGCCACTTGCTCACTCCTCCCCACCGGTAGGATGATGATGAGAAAACATAAAGAAAAGCTCATGGGTGGAGACAAGGACAGGGAGGGATCACTCACCAGTTACAGTCACAGGCAAAAACCAGAGTCAACTGGGAGAAAAAACAAAACCAATTTAATTTACTACCAATCAAATCAAAACAAGGATAATGGGAAGTAAAACCAAATCTTAAAACACCTTCCCCCACCCCTCCCTTCTTCCTGGGCATAGCTTCACTCCCGAATTCTCTACCCAACCCCCCCAGCGGCACAGGGAATGGGGGTTATGATCAGTTCATCACACGTTGTCTATGCCGCTCCTTCCTCCTCAGGGGGAAGACTCCTCACTCTTCCCCTGCTCCAGCGTGGGGTCCCTCCCACAGGAGACAGTCCTCCATGGACTTCCCCAGTGTGAGTCCTTCCACGGGCTGCAGTTCTTCACGAACTGCTCCAGCGTGGGTCCTTTCCACGGGCTGCAGTCCTTCAGGAACAGACTGTTCCAGTGTGGGCTTTCCCATGCAGTCACGGCCATCTTGGAGGGCCCTTGCTCCAGCATGGGGTCCTCCATGGGCTGCAGGTGGGCATCTGCTCCACCATTCACCTCCATGGGCTGCAGGGGCATCACCTCCTCCCCCTCCTTTTCACTGACCTCTCTGTCTGTATAGGTGTTTCTCTCACATTCCACTCCCCTCTCAGCTGCAGGTTTTCCAGCAGGTGGGGTTGGGGTTTTTTTTACCTTCTTAAATACATTCTCCCAGAGGTACTACCACCATCACTGATGGGCTCGGCCTAGGCCAGAGGTGGGTCCAACTTGGAGCCAGGGAAGCTTCCAGCAGCTTCTCACAGGAACCACCCCTGTAGCCCCTCCCCTGCTACCAAAACCCCGCCACACAAACCCCAAACAAAATGGAAAATAATAACTCTGGGTTTTAGTCAGCTTGCTGCTGAAGCCAAAAAAAATCTTAAATCCAGTTACTGGATCTGCATGGAGGCAGGAGCCGTGGGATATCATGTCGCCACAGGGACCTCTAAACAGACTCTCAGGTAATTGCTAGATACCTTATTCTCCTTGTAGGGTAGATGGTAAATCACCTCTCACGCCCTTGAAGGGCAGTGCCTAGGAATGGTTAGGTCAGAGCAGGTTGTTCCTGTCCCCATACTCCAAATGAGGAAGAAGAGAAAAAGAAAAAGGAGTAAAAATGTCTTTCTTATTGCATAATAACGAGCATGAGTCCTTGAGTAAAAATGTATCTGTGGATGAGTAACAGAGTGGATGTGTTCAGCATCCCATGGCTCTTAGGAGGCACCCATGTCAGTGTGCCAGCCCGGGGTACTCCTGGGAGACGCTGGTTTGTGCATGACATACATGTCTGACCTTGCTGCCAGAAAATAGGCAAGAGTGCTCAGACCAGTCTGGGGATGTGATTTCCACAAGCAACAAAACCAAGAAAAGTTCAATGCATTTTCCTCTCTGAGCCTGTAGTGATGGTCTGAAAGGTGTGGCTATGAAATAATCCCTTAAATGAAAGAAGCTGTGCTCTCTGGCATGTAGGTGGGGTCCATGGGATGCACCTTTAGCTGGGTCATCTTTGAAGGAAACAGGTTTAGCTGTGGCTGTTACTTGAATGGAGTTGACCTGGTCTTTCAAGTGAGTCAGAGCAGTTTACTGTTTCTTGTCCTCTCTGTGTGGAAGGAGGAATTACCAATGTGTGTTTTTCTTTTCTCCTCTGTGTGAATTTTTACTGTTAGTTTCTCCTAGGTTTTCAAAAAATGGGGAGAAAGATGGGAGTTCTGCTGAATGCAGTGCTAGCGCTGGGAATCTAGAGAGTGTGATGCTAGCTGTCATCACTCTGCACGGTAGTGTTTTTCTCTTGCTGCTTCTGCAGGAAAAAGTTTTGTTTCAAATGCTGGAATTACCCTTCAGGAGGTAAAGAGGCATGAGTTTTCCATATGTATTTGGGAGAGCTGGGAAAGCTTTTCACCTACAAAAGAAAAACTTTTTTCCTAAAGCTACCTCAGATTCTCTTAGATGCAGACCTGAGTCAAATCTGAATAAATCCTAAGTCTGCTACTAGTTAAGCATGAAATTGAATTACTCTGTTAAATCTTAATACAGTTATCAATGAGACTGAAATAGTACAGAAGTTGCCCTATCATTTCCTTTCTAAGCTTGTTCAAATAGCTCATATGCAGTTTCATTTGAGATTTCATTTCCCTTGAGAGGGCAGGTAACTAAAGATGTAATAAGAGAAATTCTTATGGTATGTTATGAAAACTTCTTCTGATGGTGGTGGTCAACCCCTGGAACAGGTGCCTGGGGAGGCTGTGGAACTGCAGCTGCTGGGGATTTTCCAAACTTGCCTGGACAAGGCTCTGAGCAACCTACTTTAACTTTGTTGCTTCACCTGACTTTGAGAAGGCCATTGAGCCAGATGATCTCCTGAGGTCCCCTTTATCTGTGATTGCTCTAACTACGTAAAATGCAAAAATATTGTAGCCTGCATATAAAAGAAGAAAATTAAAACTGTGTGCTTCCAAATCACCTGTTTAAAAATTAATGCAATTGTATTGTAAAATCTGCTATGGCTCTCTCCTATTGTTTTCTGGATATGGATTTGGATTGGAGAGTGGCTGAGAAGAGACTAGTTAGTAATTAGTATAGTACTGATAAGTTAGAATCAATATGCTTTGAGTATTTAGAAAAAAAATCTGTGGATAAAAACAATAGTCCAAAACTTTTGTTGACTTAATCCAAGATAGAAGTTACTTTTATTTGCATGAATATTCTGATGCTTTGCTTTTAGACATGATGTGGAAATCCCAAGGCAAAATACCTAAACCAGGGGTTTGCTCTAGTCACAAGGAGACAGATGAGGGGTGACGGGCAGGAAGACCACAGCTGCTGTTCTGATGCTTGTATGTGATAGTACAATAGTTGTAGTCATGGCCAGTGCCCAAGTGGCTACACACATAAACTCCTAAAGCTGGATGAGCAGGAGCAGCCAGAGAAGCCTGAGTTAGTGCTCCATGAGGCTTTGCAGAAATGTCAACTCTGGTTTTGTGTCTCAAGCACCAAACTATTTACTGACTGAACTGATGTGCATTTCCTCTACAGCTGGGAGCTGTAGAGCTGAAAGCTTTGAAATGTGTGGTTATATTAAATTTTTTTTGGATGAGAGTGTATTCTCAGAACAGTTTTTCTTTATGATACTTGTGAATATACTCACCAGACATTTCTTCTTGTGAAGCAATCTCATCCTAGAAAAAGATTTTTCTTCAGTGTAGAGCGATAAACCATCTCTGTATCCTCATTGCAGCCAGTTTTACCAATTACATAATTATATTCTTTTAAGATTATTAAGTGACATAAAAGTGCATTGTACATCTGTTTTAAAGTCTGTAGTATATTAAATTGAACCAAACATTAACTTTCCTGTCCACAGCTGCAAAATTATGCAATTATGTAATGCTTTTATCTTCTATTAGCAGGAAATACTAAATTTACCTGGTATAAAATACTGGTGTTGGTGGTAAAATGCCTGTTGTCTTGAAGGTGAAAAGTTTCATTTTAACGTAACTGTAGCATTTTAATACCCTGTTTTGTAAATTTCTATATCTGTTCTTTAAAAATTATAGGGCACCTGAAATTCAATGTAGAATGATAGTGGTGTTGAATGTACTATCTCTTAAAGTAATTCACTTAGGAAAATGGCACTCAAACTCTATATCTGGAATGAAATTACCCAAACTAAATGAAAACCTCTTTGCTTTTGTAATACACAAAAATATTTTTAATACATGGGAAGACTCTTCTTTAATCTTCTCCTTTATCTTAATGTATTTTGTGACAAATAAGATTAAATTAGGAAGAAATGAATGAAAGGTCTTTGATTTAAATACTAAGATAAACATTATCTACCATCATTGATTGCCTCCAGTACGACTGCTTAACATAGTACAAGCTGGGAAGAACAGTTAGTGTCTACTGCCTTAGTCTAGGTCATAAGAACTCTGACTTCAGTAGACGTGGTAGCAATGCTGTCAGAGCTATAAACTGATACTATTCCCTTGGGCAGAAAAGAGAGTGGAGATCCTGGACAGTAACCAAAAGCTCATAAGAATATTGCTTTTTGGATTAGACAGAACACTGCATATATCGAGTTGAACAAGAAATACATGAAGAAGAAAAGAAAAATAAATTTCTAAAAGAAAATGCAGATTAATTTAGCTATTGTCTGAACAAATGAGGCCATCATGTGGCAAATTAAAGACATGGCCACAGAAAGAAAAGTCATTGATTAATAGTATTGATGATAATGAAGAAAATACACACCTTCCATCATGAACTCAAAGGAAACTGGTGTGAAAGTTCAGACACAGAAATGCCTCCTAGCTTTTCTTTTTTTCATGAGGAAGTCTAGAGAAATTTTGAAGGATACTTTAGAAATTCTTTATCAATTAAGGATTCTTAGATGGAAATCACATACATTTTTTCTATCTTTAAAGTCTCATAGGTAATAATGGAAGAATGAGAGTTAGAAGGAATAATTATGTCTTCAAAGGAAAGGTTTCAAATGAGAGCCAAGTGAGCAACTAAGTCTCTGATGATTTATCAAGCCCTTCAGGAAATTGCAGGAAATGAAATTATAAACATCTGCAAAACTACATTGTTGTAAGTTTCATTGAATGTATGGTTAACAAGCTGAACCTTGAAGTATTAGCATCGTGAACTGTAATTTTCAACTCTAGCATGCATGAAGAGTAATGTGTGAGTTGTTTCTGATTTAGCAGATATGTAAATAATTCTCCTCTTTAATAACTCATCTTCTTTTACATTGAAGAATAGACAGGTACATGGAGATAAATATTCTGTGAGCTACCCAACAGAAAATCTTGGGAAGACTTAATTTAGATTAGGAATTTCTATGCTGAATTCACTTTGTGGATGGAGAAACATGTCATAATTCTATAGTGCCTTCTTCCACCTGTCCCTTGGAATGTGTGCATAAATTTTAGGGTTTACAGGGTTTTTTTTGAACAACATGGAAATTACTTACTGTTTTACATCACTGTGAAATATGTGCATGTAAAGGAATGACTGAAGAGTTTTTACAACAGAAAAGCACATCATTGATTAATCCAAAACGAAAGCTGTACAAGAGGTGATATATGTACAAGTGAAGGTAAGAAGAAATTAATATTGGGGAAATCCAAGTGTGCCTAGAACAAAAAACATGTGATGCCAATGTTAACTGAACAGCTTGTCAGAGCCCCAGTGGTAAACAGAGAGTAGATAATGCTAGTCACTTTACACCTACAGTAGCTTAACCCTTTCTAAGTTCTGCCCTGACTCTTTTTATATATTGCTGTAAACAAAGCTGACCTAACTAAGGACACTTGAAAAGTAGGAGTTACTTTGTCAGATAGATACACAGTCCTTCTCTCTCAACATTTCTTCATTTTAACATCTTACATATCATGAGCTTAATTTTTTTCTTAGATTCCACATCAATCAAGTTATTCACTTACTCCATTTTCATAAGTAATTTGAGAACCAAATCAGAATTAACATGGAAATAAAACTATTTCTATTTGTTAGATGATGTAAGGAACATGCTATTTTATCTTAGAACAATTGTTTGCTGTATTCAAAAAATGTGTTAACATATGTCTCCTTTACTAAGCAAATGAATGATATGTTGTTTCTACCCACAGACACTTAAAGCAAATCTATTAAGACACAGATGATATACACATTATATATGCAAACACAGTCTTTACTTTTAATTTATTTAAAATATCAATGACTTTAAATGTTTAGGCATTTTAAAACAGCCCCATACAATTTCTAGTATTTCCATAAAAATGTCTCTGTCTTGGTGAATACAAAGCTGCAGCTAGTGTTTACAGATCTACTTTTATGAAACATGTAGTGCAGGATCTAAGATGCTTATTTTAATAAAGCAGTCATTCAAGATGTGACTCATTTTCTCTACACTAAGGCATTGACAATGTAGGTATTTATGATAATCATGCTCATGTCCTTTTATGAAGAGATAAAAGGATATGAGGTTGTTGTTAATCTGGCCTGCTAGTGACAGCAACTCTAGAATGGGATGAACTGTGCCCTAGACTTCATTGGCCAGACCTTTGTTAACCCTGCAGAAGATGGGCTTGCTTACAGAAATTAGCTTAGGCCTGAATATTGACTTTCAGTTACATGCAGTCCTGTCCTAGACCTCTATGGCAACAGCATCAGTATACCGATCTCCTTAGTTAACAGAGTACAGCTAGAATGAAATGTCCACAGGAATAAGCATACGAAGACAAAAGGAAATGTACTCACCTTACGATAACAGGGATTGCTAAAGATAGTTGTCCTTGTGTATTCTGCTCTTTTCCTTCCTGTTTTCTACTTTTGATATCTCTACAGTCCATGGAATTCACAGCAAAGGATTTGAAGTGCCTGCTTGCTGGTCCTGTTTCTTACTTTCCACTTTCAGTTTACTGCATTAAAATAACTAGAATAAAAGATATCATCCTGTCTTAGAAATACAGAATGAATGTATGACTAAACTACATTGTTCTAGATAATTTATCTAGAAGAAAGACTGGGTACTTGACAATAACAGTTATTTAGACTGTCTATAAATACATTTACAGTGTGGCTTTTTCTGCACAAGAATTGCTAGTTGAGTGTTTTCACCCTGTATTCATAGGCAGTGTGTCATGTTTCTCCTCTCCTCCAAGCTGTCGTCATCTTTCCTTTCAATGAGTAAGTCTACAAGGTAGATTGGATTTTGAGGGAGAGGAATAGGAGGAAGAGTTATAAATGTACAAATAGACAATACATCTTGAGGAAGAGATTAACCGTGTGTCTATTAGTACTATGTATGAATGATTACAAGGATTACTCATTAACAAATGTTTCAAGGAGATCTTTAGCGTCTTGCAGAAATGAATGTTACTAGGAAGGTTGTTTTCATAGACAAGTATAGCAGCAAGAAAGAGGCAACTGGTTCAAAGGATTTACTCATAAGGAAGGACAACTGGTTCCATTAAAGCTAGATTGATGTGGAGTCAACGTCAGGGTGGAAGATTGTTGAACATCTCCCAACATGTGGGATAGTTTGGGAAGAACTTTGAGGGAATGCCTGAAGAAGAGACTAGTGGAGATCCAGAACTGATTTACAGTCTTTGTTTGGGGATGGTATGTGGTCTATGATGTTGGTGAGAAATACTCCTTCAGAATCTTTGGAGGGGAGGGAAAATGCAGGAGTTTATCTATGCTCTTGCTTTGTGTCAGGAATTATAGAAGGGCTTAGTAGTGAGGTATTTGTTGCATAAGGAACAGCAAATTGCCCTTGTAGGGGTAAGTATGCTGGACAATACTGGGCAATAGGACACTGTAGTATTCAATACCCTGATAAGAATCTGCAGTAAGAAAGGCTTTCTAGACCTAAAGCCTGTTTTTCTTCTGAGAGTTCTCTTTTGATTAGTTGTTTCAGCAGGAAGGCTATCAGACTGTTGAATTTAAGACCTCCTTGTTTCCTTTTCCTGACAGTCAGTGGCATATGCTTGGAAAGTGGTTAGGATTGCCAAGATGGTGTTGATGCCAACATTTCTCTAAAGACTTGTTCCAAAGGTAATTGGGCAAGAGGCACAAGAAATGTGTGAAAAACACTGCTAGGTTACCTTCCTCCAGAAAGGTAAGTTCTGCTTGAAACTGCTGCAGCCTCTCAAAAGAAGACGACAGAGGAAAAAAGGCCTATTACTTCAGAATAGCAACACATATATATCATCAAGTGTTTAGGGTGCTTACAGTCAAAGATGAGTGCTGACCATTCCAATGAGGAGTCAGAGCTCAGACAAGTATTTTGACATCAAGGTGAACCAAAATGTCTCGGACCCCAACTGAAAACGCAGAGCTAGGAAGTAAGATCTCTTATACTCTGTAGAAAGATGCAGTAGAATAATGGTCCTTAAAGCAGAATTATCCTAGGTCAGTCAACCCTTCCTTTGGGTCAAGCATTATAATGTAAAAGTGTATGAACAGAATATGATGAAAAACACATTTTTTGAGATGTCCCTGTCTGTCCTTTTGGCTTTGTGACTAAAAATTACCTCATGAGGTATCTGGTGGTAGCACAGTAGTATTAATATGGTTGTTGTGGTCTTCCAAAAGGAAATTCTGAAAGGAAAGCAATTGTGATCAGCAGCATAGTTATTTAAGCATTTATGGTGGATTTGGAAACAAAGATCCATTATCCTTAAAAGAAAGTGCTTACTTTCCTTATAGCCCCTTTCAACCAAAAGTGAGGTGTTTAGCAAATATTACGCAAACTTTTATGTAAATCTCAACAAAGGGGAAATACTTCTTTAGAAATGTGGAAGAAAAGGATAGGAAAAAGTAGATTGTTTTGGAAAGTTTCTACATTTGACATGAATTTCTGAAATAGATTTTAAACTATATGGTGAAAATTTTCAAAACTGATTTTCAGATGTCTGTGGTAAAACATTTACAATGCTTGCCTGATTTTCAGGAAGAGCTAAATTTTTCTGGTAAATCAAGCATCTTTGAAATGATACAGGTAGGGGAAACAATCCCATCATTACTAATCCAATCATTAGAAATTGAATCATCAAAAATTAAAAAGCCTAGTTTTAAAAATAAAAGACTAAAATCCAGAATTTAGTAAAAAAAAAAAATCAATCTAAATATGCTCTCACGAATTGTCAGACTATAATGTTAAAGAATATCTATTCCATTCTTGCAATTGCAAGTATAACTAGTTTATATTATGGTGCAGACTAATACTTTACTCATGGACAAGAACCTTATTGTATGAAGTAATACATAAATAGGAAACAAACAAATTTGCTAGTCAAATTGGTTTTCCATCTAAGACAGGAACAAAAGAAAACAGGTAAGTGATTCAAGAGTAATACAATAAGACTACATCAATCAACATCCCAGAGAGTGTTATTAGTACATTAATGAGCCTAACTGCCTATCAGTTAGTCTGTGTGTGTATAAATATCTACATGTAGATAAGACAGATCATATGTATAAATCTCAGGGAATCAGAAATTGCTATGATGGAAGTGTTGAAGACTGATTAATCAGGCCAGTTTTAAACTTAAAAACAAAACTTTACTGCATAGATATTCATTAACAATATACATTGCTAACTGTTAGTTTGTAATAATTATTAATCACTATTACCGCATATTGATAGCAGTTAGTCCTTAATAGTCATCCTAAATTAGCAACTAATACACAGTACTACTGAGCTGATGCCACATAATTAGCACCAATGGTTACAGTCCTTGAGAATCTTAGTCATCAGGGTGATAAGGTTCAAGAGCTCTTCAATGAAGGAAGCTAACACTGAAAAGGATGCCTTCCTTCCCCCTCCTCCAAGGCCCAAATCAAGATTTTCACCTTTTGAAAAATATTGCAGTCTTTAGAGAGTTTTTAGCCCTCGACCTCTGGCCCCTAGGGCTTTGGGAAACTTGCAGATACTACTTCCCAGGCTGCAGCAGATGCCTTGCCTTGCCCATCAGTTGTGGGTTTTTCTTATCTGCTGCTTCTTTTCTGTGCTATACTTGAAGTAGTCTTTCCCCAGCTCTTAAGGCTGCATCTCTTCAATGATCAGTAACTGATCATCAGTGAGGTACTTACAGTTCTGGGACCTTTGTTTTCAGCCTGCACCCATGTTTCCAAGACCCTTGCGTCATCCCAGGTTAAAACTCCACATCATAACAAGAGACATCTGGCATCAAGCTCCAGCTGACCTGCAAGTTCTCATAACAAGTTGATAACAAGCCTAATAGGCCAGGACTGACTGCCTCACAAAGGCACAGTGAGGATAAAGCTTGAGGTTTCTTTCTGGCAATAGCAAAACTATTTTTACTGAGCATGAAAATGTTTACAGGTTTACCAGACATGCATGATTAGTGTGATTTTGACATAGTTCAAAGCAAGCTAATATTAACTACACCTGGCTTAGTATGCCTCTACGTTTATGAGTGCAATAGGTCTCTGCTTTGGATATATAGTAGAGTGGTTTGAATAATGAAAACTAGTAGTGAGAAATTGGTACGTAATTACTTAGTATTTCTTGTTTTCGTAGTACTTACGAAAGCAAGGAGGAAAAGCAAAAGTATCAAGACTGACTATTGATACTGAAATAATTACAGTGACAAAAATAGCATTTTTGAAATAATTACAGTGACAATTTGGAGATAAGTACTGCCTTTAATTTACATGTTGCATGACCCACTTTGAACATTGACCAGAGAATAGTAGATGCCTTTTTCAGCCAGGAGCTGCTGATGGGTCCCTTGCTCTATGACCTTGCCATTCTGGACCACGGCAATCTTGTCAGCGTTTTGGATGGTGGACAGGCGGTGAGCTATCACGATGCAGGTGCGACCTTCTCTGGCTTTATCCAGTGCTTCCTGAACAATCTGCACAATAAACAAACCAAAAGGTGAACTATTCTGGCAGCTGTCATGAGATATACCTCAGGTGCCATCTGTGAAGTAAACTGTAATATGACAGTGAGGGAAAGGGAATATCTGTGGCTTTAGCTTCCTGTTTTAGAATTAGGCCGTGTTGGCAAAGAGTCAAGACTGTCATAGTGGATGATGCCACGATAGCTAAGAGGATGAGATGGAACCAGGCTCATCACTGAGATGCATGGTAGGAGAAAAAGAGAAAATGGTCATAAATTGTAACGGGGGAGGTTCTGACCGGATATAAGAAAAATATTCACTGCAAGGGTAATTAAGCATTGGAACAGGGACAAAAGAGAGCTTGTTAAATCTTGGAGATTTTAAAGAACGTTACTGGACACATCACTAAGCAACCTAGTTTAAATTCAGTATTGGCCCTTGTTTGAAGAGGAGGTTTGATTAGAGATCTCCAGAGGTCCCTTCCATGACTGATTAATTATATATGGGACTTAAGTCAGTAATCTTGGGTCAACTACTATCATACCAGTTCTCATGATTTTGCAGGGAGTCTCATGAGTTTTTCTTAAAGCTAGCGCTGGCAGAAAAATACTAATAAGAATCTCTTGTTTTCTTTTCTTTATTCCTTATGTTTATTAATGCAGAATAAAAGAAGAGATGAAATTTCTGTACCTAACTGGCATGTAATTAAGAAAACAAAGAATCCTGGAATTATTTGATGGTATTTTCCCCTCAAACCTTACGTTTTTATGCCTAGAATTGATCAAAACTTAGTCCATAGCGTTTGAGCTTTTCAGATTATAGTATTTGTTATAATATTTGCCTCATTAATAGTAAGTATTTTTTTAGAATCTGTGTTGATTTTTCTACATCTAGATAGTACTTCTGTTATACCAAGATTGCAACTTTGGGCTTAACAAGGAAATAAGTGTTCTGGCAATTTTTTCACTGGAAGTTTGCATATTAGCCATGAACATATAGCAAGGACTGGAGAGCAATGGGAGAAGCAAGAAAAACTACAAAAGCAAGATTTGGCAGTTTCCCATAAAAAAAGTTCTCTGGCAGCATCCTCAATCTTTTCAGCTTCTGAAGTTTGTGCCTCCTGATTCAATTTTGATAGCACTTTTCCAGTCGAAGCCTGAAGAATTCCGGGCAAAAAATGCCGCCTTCGTTGCTACTTCAATCTGCCTACTGCCATACAGATGCAAAAAACATTATGTTTTTTTGGTGAGGAAGGGTAAGACTTTTATATTTGTCTATTATTAGCATAAATATGTAATTTGCATAAAGCACCATATTTCCAGCTTTGAGCTTTAATCTGTGCGAGTGAAAACAATAATCATAATACAAACAAACATGAATTTAGATTCCGAACTCCTTGCTCACAATCAAGTTACCTTTTCGCTTTCTGTATCTAAGGCAGACGTAGCTTCATCCAGTAGCAGAATTTGGGGCTGACGTACAAGAGCTCGGGCAATAGCAATACGTTGTTTCTGACCACCAGAAAGCTGAGTTCCCTTGTCTCCTACGCGGGTATTGTATTTCTAGAAACAACATATTAAGTTCAGACTATGAATGCAAATTGATTCTGAAGTGTATTTAAGCATATTGACCCTGACACCAGCCATCCATAAACTGCATATTCTATGCCATTAGCTCTCTGAAAACAGATGACCAGAATTGCTATCTGCCACAGATCTGTAGATCTTTCACTAGGAGACTTCTTTGTAGCATCAAGCATTTCATAAATTCAAAGCAACAACCCCTCTAGGGTTGGAAGGGAATGTTATTCTCAATCAGGAGGCAGAACACCAAAGCTCAGTGAAAGTCTACAACAATACTGGGGATCAACCCTGCCCTTAAACGCTCCAAGCTAGCATCCTAACCAATCAGTTATTCTAACCCACATTTATTCATCCTGAAGAAAAAAGTACCAATGTATAAGATATATAATTTGTCCTGAAAATGATACACTATATCTAGATATAGACATAGACATTTATACACTTTATCTATATCTATACTACGGTTTTGGACAGTTATGCTTTTAATTTTGTCATGTCTTTTAAGGTGAGCCAGTCAGATCTCTGGACAAACTCATGCGTAGGTCACAGTAGTCTTTGAGGTATTATATATTTGGTTGCAAAAAGCACAAAAGTTTCATGACACCTTGTTATGTAACACAAGATTTCTCTACAAAGTTTTTGAAAGGGCAGATCTTGATAAGTCATTAGAAACTAAACATGATCTGCAAAAAGTCATGGGCTTTGGCCTTTGTGTTTTTTCAATAAATGCAAAAAGCAGCTTAACAGCCTGAAATTAAGCTGAATATAAACAACATACAACTAAACTGGCAACCTCCTTTCTTCAGGAAGTTTTGGATAGAAGTTGACATACGTTAGAAATTGATTTGTCAAAAGCACAGAAGAAAAATCTATCCAGAACTAAATAATAAAACATGATTTCTATCTTTGGAAGTTCCTGGGTCACAACTTACGCAAAGTTAGATGACAATTCAGGGGAAATGTGATTAAATGTTTAGCCTTTTGGAATGCTTATTTGTAAATATGTCTTGCTGGTCCCTGCCTGGGACTAGATTTTGTGTACAGCAGACCTTTCATCTGACCCAAGATGCTAATTCTTACATCATTATGTGTTGGTCAGAGATCTATATGAAAAACTTTCTTAGTAATTTTTGAACTGTAGAAATACTAGAAATTTAAATTCTGACTAGGCATAACTAGAATAAATGCACAAGAAACTTGTCAGTCTAGCAGAGTCTTTTACATACGCTTGAGATAAATAGGAGCTTAAAAAGAAATGTTCAACTCACTTTAAAAACCCAACCCACACTTCCAGCTCTCAGTTAGCTGTAATTGTGGATTTTCTTCCCTGATATCTTAAATGTTCAGCTCTCCATCTGACAATGGAGTCTCCCAGAGTAAAATAAGTATGGTAAACACAATTAAGAAAGGATAAGATTTAAAAATCGGTTTCAGATCTATTTGCATCTCAGGGAATTATTGTACCCCAGGAAATCACAAATGAACACAATTTTTCCCTGCCACAGTAGGTGACCTCCAGTTCTGAGTAGGAGAGAAAAGGAAGAACTTACATCTGGTAGAGACTCAATAAAGGAATGAATATTGGCTTCTTTTGCTGCATTAACAATTTCCTCATGTGGCACCTGCCGACTGTTATCTCCATATGCAATGTTTTCAGCAATAGTGCAGTCAAACAGCATTGGTTCTTGTGAGACGATACCAATCTGAGCTCTTAGCCACTGGATATTTAGTGTCTTTGCATTTTTGCCATCAAAAAGCTGAGAAACCAAACATTTTAAATTTCAGTCACATGGCTATATGTGTATTTGAGACTTACTGTAAATTCATACACAGAAGTTGTGCAATTGAAGCTCTTTCTTTCCTTAGAGATACCATATAGAAAGCTCACATAATCTCTTCCCCTCCTTCTCCTCTATGTTCCAAAATTTTCTAAGGGCTACTGTATAAATGTGAGGACAGTCCCTTCTGCTACCTCAGTCCTTTTCTTTGCTTCAAGATTTAATCAGGGGCTTGAAGACAGTGGAAGATAGGATATGCTGAGGCAACTTCAAAGAACTTTGGGTAAAGTTCTTTCATTTCTTTCTTTGGTGGAAAAACTTTCTTCTATTTTGCATATATATTCCCACTGAAGGAACAGATTGGCAGTAGTATTCCATTAAAATAAGGGAAGGATTGGGTTCATTCATTCACACACTTCTAAGCCAAGCATCCGGTCTTAAATTTAATTGTGATAGAATGCTGGACAAATTTACTTCTGGATTCCTTAAGACATCATTTGCAGCCAGTTTTCTTGATTGGCAACTCTGTCACACTTCTGCTAAGTTTGGCTACTGAGTTGCTGTCATTATCTATTAGATAAATGAGAACAGAAAAAAATTTTCTGCATCGATCAGTTTCATAATTTTACAAGTCCTATCAACTTGGACACAAATATACCGGGACATTAAGAGGGCTGTTACTTCTCCACTAGAATCACCCAGCGCAGTGCTTAGGCTCTGTGTTGGGTAACATGATCAGCTGGATAATTGAAGAACTGCCTCCTTCATAGCATGAATACTGGATGTGATTAATCTACTAATTCTACAGTTTGTGCTAGAACAGCCAATTTACAGCCAATATAGTTGTTTTTCAAAGGAAAGAGATGATAATGAACCTGATTCAAAATCCACTGAAATCAGTGGCAGCATTTCTACGTCTGCAGACATAAAGGGGGAAAAAGAGCTAGAAAGGAGAAATTGCTTTCAACTACATAGGTATTTGCCATCTCTTTTCCTTAGAATTCCAATGGATTTGCAGGCTGCTAAGGTCTGCTTCCTGTTCCTTATTTGATATGAAAAATCACTGATGAAGCTAAAGAACTCAGTTATTATGGATCCACCATACCAAATAGCACAACTTTTAGGCACAGTTACTCTCTTTACCAGACTAGCCTAGTGGTCACTGTTGTGAACAGCTGTTCTTCTGACAGTGCTTTTAAGCATACGCTCCTTTCACTCAGTTCACAGTGCAACTCAGCTTGTAAATTAGTCTATCACTTTTGCAGTTTCTATGCCAGAGGTCTGTGCTTTTCCCTTCAGTAAACCATTGTTGGTTATTTATGGATACAAGGTCAAAAACACTGATGATGAAGTTGCACTTAGTTAAACATACTTTTGGGGCACCTATGCTGCATCTTTCTACACATCAGTTTGCTACATTGCACCTGTATGGGCATTTCCAACTCAAAAAAATCTTGCCCATTACAGCTAGGCCTTATTTAAGTATTGCTTTATCTTTTGTGAGTATGTCTGCAGAGACAAGTTCTGAAATCTATCTTATTCTCACCTCATCTAATGCAAAATGTGTGGGAACTTTTTCAAACAAAATCTCTAAGCGCATTTACATCAAAGAGAAAATGGCAATAAACAATACCATTATGCGAAAAAAAATATGTAAAGTTGCTGAATAAGTAGTGTGGGAAACCCAAGATGTATTTAAAACCAAAATTACTGAAAGTATTTGCAATCTATCGCTTGGTAAGTGGGCATACTCTGAAAGATGTTTCTGACAAGTAAAAATTATGATAAAAATTATTTTTGTCAATGTTCACTGTTTTAGGAAAGAACATAGATGGCAAATTCTATTACTATATTATACAGAACTAGACATGTATACTTAATAACTTTAAAAGTGTTCTTAACAAAAAAACCTCAGGAAATTTGCTCTGAATTCAAAGCCATCATTAGGCTGTGGTTCAGGCATATTTTTACCACACAGATTTTGTTTCATTAATTCATTATAATGTGGAAAAGTGGGACTTTTTCCCTTATATCATTCATTGCATTTAAATAAGGAGCCCTGATTAGCCACTGCTTGTCTTTAACATTAAAAATATTTAAAAAATAAAACTAGAAATATCTATTATACTTTATCACATCACATAAAACCAAATGAGCACACCCTCACTTAACACGTTCTTACAAAAATACTTACCATTTCTCCATCAAGTGGATCATAAAATCTCTCAAGCAGCTGAACAACTGTGCTCTTTCCACAGCCGCTGCTACCAACAAGAGCCAGAGTTTGTCCCTTTTCTACTTTCAGATTCAAACCTTGGAGGATCTTGACCTCTGGTCGATTTAGGTAGTTAAATGCCACATCTTTGATCACTATGCTTCCCCCAAATGTTTCCTGTAATTGAAATAGTATCACTGTTACATCTTTAAGACAATTTGACAGACGATTCAAATAGAATTGCAGAAGTCTTTCTTTTTCCCCATTGCAATCAATAGAGTTTTGCATTTGCTGGAATGCTGACTTTAACTCTGTGGTCTGAATCTTTGTGAAGCTCTAGAATCAAAGTACAGCACTGAACTATTTTGATAAATGCTCATAATTCTGCTGCTTGAATTCCACACAAGTTGTACCTTAACCAGATTTTTAAAACAAATAACCTTTAGACAGTGTGGGCAAAAGCTGGACTCACAATAGAGAACCTGGTCCATGTTGTGTTTGTATAAAAGGCCGAGAATACAGTGAGGTAAGGAAGGAATCAGAAGGAGAGGAAAAATCAGTTTGAAGGAAGTGAGAAGACTACTGTCCATATTGTCAATAAATAATATCACCCATCACACATGGCTTACTTACGGGCTTCTCTCCTTCTTCGCTGTAACTATCTATTGAGGGTACTCTTTCAAACAGCAGAAACAAGTGGGCTGCTGATGTCTTGGCTTTGGCATAGTCTGGAGCAAAAGAGCTGCTTTGTCCTAATGCCATTGCACCAAATACAACAGCTGAAAACACTCTATAAAAGAAATCAGGGAAAAAAAAATCAATAGACAATGAAGAAAAGGACAATGGAAATGGGGCTGCAGTTAACTTTTTCTTTTACTTGGAAAAAAAGGGGGGCTAAATTTAGAAAGAATAAAGTAGTAACCAACTATTATTGCTTTAATTACTCATTTAGCTCCAGAAATTTGTTTTTTCCTCTTTTAATGAAGTGAGATAAATAAGCCTCCATTCCAAATTCAATGTTTTTGTTATTTATTAGCACTAATTTCTTTAATTATTAATACTGGCTAACTATATTAAGTCTCAGTTGGGGCTAGGAGGAAAGTGGTCAATGCATGGTAAAATTGTTACTCTAACCCTGTTCTACTATCGCTGTGGTTTCCTCACTATAGTTCAATGACCTCTGGGAGTTAGTGATTCATTTTTAAGGCATCAATGAAAATAAGAAATCAAGCCTGTAACAAGGTGACAATAAAGATTTAATTTGCTGTCACAGCCCTGCTGGAAAAAATTTGAAGGGTTAACAACACCAAAAAGAGGTCAAAAACTATGCTATTATTGTTTTATGGTGAATGTAGATGTATCTTTACAGGCTACATTAGAATCGTTTAAGAACCTGCTGTCCTCAGCTATTAATCACTGCCACACAACATAGGACTACTCATCGCTGAGAAATGGTAATTGACATAAGACTTCTTAGCCTGTTTTAAGGCAAAATAAAATAAATGAATGTATATTAATTTTAATCTTTTCTATTCAGAGCAATATAAACTAATTTGTTTTATTCTGCATTTGAACAGCCTACAAGGGCTCACACAGTTTCAGGTTAGACAGTCCCTTCCAAATGTAACTTAGCCACTGGAAGTTACCTCACCGAGCTAGCTAGAGATGTTCAGCTAGCAGATGGGATGCAGACACTTTCCAACATCTTCCAGTCAAAATGAGTTGTGTTAACTACCTTTAATCAGGTTGCTAACAAAAAATTGGTATGATTGGCCTTTCTTAGGGATTGAGGTCACTGATATCCATACTGGTAGAATCTCATTCTTTTCATATTTGTTTTCATAGACCTGTATTGAGCTATTGCCTCTTAAATTATAAATTATATTTCTTCTGAGTTTATATATGATCTAGAAGAATAGGACTTTGGTTATGACGGGGGCTTTTAGGTATTATGGCAAATGATTGGATAAACAGTGATTATAAACCCAAAATATAAAAGTAAGAAGCTAAAGACAAGCTATAATTTCAAAATTATTCCTTTAATTTTTGTAGAGTTTCTGCCCTTAAAAGCCTATAAAGTGCCATTAGAGACAAATAATTGTACTATTCCTAGTATAATTTCAGATTGCAATAGATACACCTTCTAAGAATACTGCAAATTAGAATCATATTTTATTTGCAGTACCTGCTTAAATTAAAAATAAAATGCTCCACCTGACTATGGGTATGTACAGTACTCTACATACTGTTCTTACATTCATGGTTCATACTTTCATTTCCCCCACAAAATTGGTTCATTTAAGTGAACAAGCTTGTTATCAGAATGTCATCTAAAATAATTTAGTTATCCTCCTCTTATAGCGAACAGCATTTACCTTATGGAATCCTGTTCTCCATTAGGCCAATTATTTAACATGTATTTTAGAGAAGATTTCAAATTTCAGTGAATAAACCTGACATAGAAATGATGAAGAGACTGATGACCTATTAAAAGATTCTTACAATATTATTATGATTCAATAAACAGGTACAACTATGTTTTGTGCAGACTATACAGAGGACCTCACAGCTACACGAACAATAAGATAGGTAAGAATAATCAAAGTGATTTAAGTAGGATACTGTTTCAACCTCTGGAAAACATAATAGTCCCAACTAAATACAAAAAAGGAAATCCAAAATCAGGCCTATCTGAATAGCTCAGACTGTGTAGTCACCTAGAGTATCCACTTTGTAATATGCTTTCATCATATTTAAGTACAGAAGAAGAATTTGCCTGTTTTCTCATAGCTTACTCAATGGATTCATGATATCTTTAGCAGTAACAAAGACCGTCGTCTGTACTGACAGAAAAAGATTGCAAAAGAGATACTTACAAAAACACATTTTTATACTCCATGTGTCCATTTACCACTAGATAGGCACCAAACCGGAAACAGCCAGCATAGGTAAAGAACATCATTGCTTGTGAAAGGGCAAAACAAAATCCAAATATATGTGCCTTCTTCACAGAATTTCTGTGAGAAAGAATGCATATTTTCATAAAAATGCGCAATCATACTTAAGTCCTTGTATGCAAAAAACAATTAATTGACTTCAGATGATACTGTTATGAATGGGAAGTATATTCATGCTTAAACTACACAACCCCTTGTCTCCTATTAGTCTGTGTCCAAGAGAAAGTTAGTTTTGTTTCCAGAATTTTATTTACTTACAAGAACAGCTTGGAATATGGGTGCAGAAGAATGTGACACCTTAGCTGCTATGTATAATTATTGTCTTACCATCTCCTAGTTTGAGTGTTAAAACACTTTACAGTTTAGTCCATGATTACTACTTTGAAGATGTAAATAACACATTTGAAATTGTACTACTGCATCACACAAGAAGAAAAAAAAAGAGCAGAACTATTAGCTCACCTTCATCAAAAGCCAAAGTTTTGTGTCATTTTTTCTTTACTTGCAATGTTATGTTAACCAAATAACAAAGATATTAAACAGTTCAATATTAAACACTTGAGAATCTTTTTCTTTTCAATTTAACTAGTCAAAATTCCCCTCTCAGATAAGATTAAGCTGGCAAGTCTGATGCAGAAATTAGATTTTGGATGATAAAACTACGCCTATAACTAAAAGCAAGGCAGAGAGAAAACGTTCTGTAACTATGAGTGATACCAGAAAAAAGAAAGAACATATTTTAATTTTATTGATGCTATTTCTAAGTCACAACTATGTGGTTTCTTCTGGAAAAAAACCCAAACCAAAACAAATAGGAAGTAGACTTACAAGTGTGGGGTTTTTTTGATTAAGAGGCTGTTGTGACTTCTCTTTTACATAGCTGATTTGTGCATTAATCCAGTATAACAGAAGGCCTAAGCTCCATTTTTATAAAATAGAAACTCTTTGCCTAATCAGTGGTTTAACATGCACTGAAACGTTAACTGAAAAACACATGTCCTATCTCTTCCAGACAAATTGACCCATAAGGCAGTAAGTTCTTATTTATACTAGAACAACATTAAGATGAAAGTCTTGGAGCAATCCCATCAATGTCAAACCTGAGAATGGTTAGGCACCGTCCTGCAAGTTGTGAGACATGGACTCAAAATCTAGCAGCCTGAGAAAAAAAGCTAAGTAATATCTTTTATGTCCTGCACTGTGCTCTAACCACTCAATTATTATGGTGGATGTATTAGCAGCATCCCTACTTGTCTCCCATCATATCTGTGTACACATGCTGTCATTTGCTTTACTTTTCTCATGGATGTCTGAAAATGAAGCATTTCATTCTAGAACAAATAAAGCTAATTGACAGTATCTTTTTAGTTTTTCACTTTAAGACTTTTTAATTTTGATTTAGTCCAGGCAGATTTATGTTCCTTTTCTTTTTTTCAGTCACAAACCAATAAGTAATTATTCAAATGTTTTCAGTTCTATTCATACTTTCAAAAACGTCTTAATGCAATATTTTATTTACATTATAAAGTTTTTAATTAAATATCTGAAACACTTTAGGTGGGAGGTTAGATTAGATGACTTCCAAAGCTCACTTAAAACTAACATATTGCCAAACCAAATGACATTGCAATAGAAGATACTGATATTATCACAGAAAATTAATTAAATCAAAGAACAAAAATGTTGGCTGGTGGTTGCATTTGTTAATAACAAATATGCAAAATATTTACATTAATTCTGACGTAATTAAATTATACATTAAATCATACACGCTAACAAAAAAAAAATCAATGTTTGTCCAAGTAAATGTTTGTAATTTATGCTATAATTTAAATACAGGGGGTTTTTTAGCTTAGTTATTTTTATTATACCTGTATGGTACATGCAAATGTTCTCTGTACATCAGCTCAAATTTTCTTTCTTGGGTCAGACTAACAACAGTTCTAATATTTTCTATGGCTTCTGTGGCAATCTGCAATAGAAACACAAAAGTTTTAATCAAAAGTTAAGATTATGTTGTGATTCCTTTTTCTAAACTAATAAAAAGATTCTGCTGGAACATAATTTTGTGGGGTTTATAATTGTTATTAAAATCATGGACCTTTGATATCAAAAGTAAGCATTTGACATTTTTCTTTTTATGACACTGAGATTTTCTGATAAGACCTCTTTAATGTCCTCCAAATAAGTAGTGAAAAACCATTAGACAGCAGTGACAATTATGGAGAAGATATCCAATAAGAAAAATGGCAATTTAGCATTTAACGTCTAGTACACTGAATTTGGGCTATAATAAGAATGTCCAGGTTACTTATGTGCCTAGAGCCTTACTTAGATCTCAGCAGTAAAAATTTGATCTGATCAATAATACCTTCTTTAAGCTTGCAGATTCTTTAGACTTGATACATACACAAAGGTACCTAGTAACTTTTGAAGGCAGTAGATGCATGCCTATGTGGGAGCAACTGACGCAAGGCTTTTATGTAGCCTGTTAAGTCTATGTAGGTGCCCATAAAGTCTTCCTCAGTGACCACACAGTAAGGAGCCTTTGTGGTCAATTCAGTCCATATGCATGTAGAAGAGGATGAGGCTTAGAAACGGCCAATGGAAGACACCTGGAACAATCACATCTCTTTCAACACTGAAACTGGTGCTGCATCCCTCTATTCACCTCTGAAACACGGGGCTTGAGTGCATGACCTGCGCATTGCCTCTGGTGCTATATGTGGTATGTTGGGTGTTCCGGTCGCCCTCAACTGCTGCTGCTCTGGGAGGGCAGGGATTCCCACATGTACTGGATTATACCTGACAATCCCATAGGGATGGATGTTTTCAATTTCCTAATGCATCTCAAATAGTATTAAACACCTGTATCTAGGCTCTATTCAGCTGCCAACCAGTCTCATTTCTAAGGATGGGTATTTAGCAGGAGAGCTCACTTATGAGCACAGATACCATACAAATGCACAGTAACAGGTCTGTTTATAACTGAGAGAACTGTATGTACAAGAAAGTATACATTAGCAGGAAATGTATACAGATGATGCCAACAGTAATTTAGCTAGACTTTTGTAGACCTTGTCTGCAAAAGACCCTCAAGGCTTAAGATGTTTTGCTGAAATACCCATTTCATTCTTTATGCTTTTAGTATAAGAAAGACCATAAAGTAAGTTCAAGGGAAAATATAACCAAAGGAAAGTATATCCAGACAAAAGACTTGAGAATGAGTGAACTTTTCATCTTAATAATCAGAACTGGCCATGGGGTAAGAGATCACAGTGCTATAGATAATGTATAAATCTGAAGCTAACCATTAGTTGGTGTCTGCCCAGAAAAATGTGAGAAATCAGGTACATCTGCTTGCATATTTATATTAGTGCAAATTTAGATTCTAAAAGAAGGGCTCTACACAGTGATGGTGTTTTTTCAGTGTTGAATTTCTATTTATGCTTGGGTTTTCCCCACAGGTGTGGTGACTCCCTTGATTCTTTGCATCTAAACATTTGAAGCTGGGGAGAGGTTTTTTTTCTCCAAGAGACTGGCAATGTTTTTTAACATCCTAAAACTTATAAAACTTCAATCTTAAAATTCTTTTATATTTTAATTTTAGAAAGCATAGAATAGATATGCATTTCTTTTACATAATATTGTTACTGCATTTGGTGTATTACATGGCTCATATTTTCTATAAAGGTCTTTGAGAACCAGTGCTTTGGAACACTGTGCTTCTCTGGACCCAGTTCCCTGAAGTTCCTCTGTGTCCAGCTCATGCCTAGCAGTCAGCAAAGTCCCTGTTCTGCACAAAGGTTTCTGAAATGAGCACTTACACAAAAAGCAGGAGAGAAGCTTCAGGGAGAAGCATGAGCACTTTTAATAAGTTATTGTACTACAACAGGCCTGTCAGTCTCACTTCAGTGCCTGGTAAAATCATGGAGAAGGTTATTCTGGGAGTTATTGAAAAATGCTTGAGACACAATGCAGTCACTGGTCATAGCCAGCACAGGTCCACGAGGGGAAAGTCCTGTTTAATTAAATTAATTTCCTTTTATGACAAGGTCATGCATCTAGTTGACTAAGGGAAGCCAGTATATGTGGGTTTTTTTTATTTTAGCAAAGCTTTTGATACCGTGTCTCACACTATCATTCTGGACAAAATATCCAGCATACAGCTAAACAAGTCCATGACATATTGGGTGAAAAATTGGCTGACAGGTTGGGCTCAAAGAGTTATAGTAAATGGAGTTACATCAGGCTGGTGGCCAGTCACTAGTGGGGTTCTGCAGGGCTCAGTTTTAAGGCCAGTGCTCTTTAATGTTTTTATAAATGATCTGGATGCAGGGGTCGAATGTACACTAAGTAAGTTTGGCGATGATACTAAATTAGGAGGAGCTGTGGACTCCCTTGAGGGTAGAGAGGCCTTACAGAGAGATCTGGATAGACTCGTGAGCTGAGCAATTACTAACTGTATGAAATTTAACAAGAACGAGTGCTGCATTCTGCACCTGGGATGGGGTAATCCTAGTTATATCTACAAATTAGGGGATGAGAGGCTGGAGACCAACCCCACAGAAAGAGATCTGGGTTGATGGCAAGTTGAATATGAGTCAACAGTGTGCCCTGGCAGCCAGAAGGGCCAACCGTGTCCTGGGTCCATCAAACACATCATAGCTAGGCAGTCGAGGGAGGTGATTGTCCCACTCTACATTGCAATAGTGCAGCCCCACATTGAGCACTGCGTGCAGTTTTGGATGCCTCGATACAGGAAGGACATCAAACTATTAGAGTGTGTCCAGAGGAGGGTCACCAAGACGGTGGAAGGTCTCAAGGGCAGGACTTAGGAGGAGCGACTGAGGTCACTTGGTTTGTTCAGCTTGGAGGAGAGAAGGCTGAGGGGTGACCTCATCGCAGTCTACAACTTCCCCAAGGGGGGGCAGCGGCTGGGGAGGTGCTGATCTCCTCTGGTGACCAGCAATAGGACACGAGGAAATGGAATGAAGCTGCATCAGGGGAAGTTCAGATTGGACATTAGGAAAAGGTTCTTCACTGAGAGGGTGGTCAGTCACTGGAACAGGCTCCCCAGGGAAGTGGTCACGGCACCAAATCTGTCAGAGTTCAGGGAGCACTTGGACAGCGCATGCAGTCATATGGTTTAGTTTTAGGGAGTCCTGCGAGGAGCAGGGAGTTGGATTTGATGATCCTTATGGGTCCCTTCAAATGCAAGATATTCTATGACTCTGATTCTATGAACAGAATGAAATTCTGTTCTGAAAAGTGATCCTGTATATTATGTCTTACAAGACACCAGAGATATGGCAATTCACCACACAGTTCAAATGCCTCCAGTTTAAAACAGAAAAACAAATATCCTCCATACCCTGCTACTTTTATCTAAGTTATCTAAACCATAGACCTGAAAGCATTTTTCTTCATGAACTGTTACCAAAGATTTTAAACCGTGGTACTGTTATCTTTGTTCTATTATATGGGGATATAATTATCTTATAGCCTCAGTAATGCTTGTGCCACTGTTTGAAAATTTGCACATAATTGACTAACTCGTTGATTTGACTGTAATATACAATGTCAATGATAACAAAGAAACGAAATAGATTTTATTCTTCTTAGTTATATTGTCTCACCAATACTCAAAGGAGTAGTCTTCTTTTTTCATTAGTAACATAAGTTCAACAACCCTTTGCAGAAAGCAAATTTTCCCAGGTAGACCCCATTTTCACTGAAGAAAACTGATTTTTAAAAAATTGGTAATTGAATAAAATGCCTGTAGTCTAGTGCTTGCTTAGGTGGCCTCGAGAGGGGAAACTCATACATTGCTAAGAAAATAAAGTATTTTCTCAAGCTTTGAAAAAAAATCCTAAATTTTTGTAGCACCTGTGCTATTTTTTCACAGTCTGTTGCATTAAGAAAATCTCTAGTGCCTATTCCAAGAATTGTCAACTTTTTTCTGTCATATCTTACAACAAAACAATATGAAATAAATGTTCAGCCATTAGAAAGAAGAAGCAGAAGAAATGTAGTCAGTTGAAAGGAAAGGAAATGCATCCTTTGGCTTGTACCTGTCTACGCGCTATGTGCCTACCTAGTCTCTTTGTGCTGGATTGTTGACTGGAGTGGGAAGGTCTCTAATTCAGGTTCCCACATGCAGATGGCTTGTGCCATTGGAGATGCTCTAGGATACTCCAGACATTTGGGTAAGGCATGGCAGATATGACACAGAACATAGAGTAGACCCATGCCCTTCTGAAATCCACACAGACACTATGGCATCTCCAATAACTGTAAGGGGACACTAAACTGCTAGCACTTATGCAGACACATACATTTAAACACCAAATCTGAAGATTAATACCTTTCCTTACGTGCATTGCCTTAGATAAATTATTTTCTTCTCAACAACTTTTAAAAACAGTAGGACATAGGAAGGGATTTTAGAAAAGTTTTACCTTGAAGAAAGCAATATCTGGGAAGTGATGAAATAGTTGTTCTGTCCCAAAAGGATTTTTGGAATGAAGTGATATTAAATGCCTTCATCTAAGTTCTTAAACAAGAGTCTAGCCTTCTCGCTTTTCAGTTCCCATCTTTCTTTTCCACTTAAGAAATAAAGGAATGGCAAACAGACTCAGAAACCAGTGGATACATACATATTATCCCTGCAAACATTAATAAGATGAAAGAGAGAAAAAAAAAAGCAGTGTGATACATGTAAGATAGATAACATGCCAAAAAGGGATGACAGGAAAAAAAAAGAGATTGTCAAAATGAAGAGGGTTGCAAAATAAGGAAAATAGAAATGATCAGAACAGGAAGGAGAAAAGAATGTGCCTGAATAGTGCTTAGCACATTCTGGGGTTTATCAATTATAAAAATAAATATCAGTTAATAACATAAGTCTTCAATTATTATTGAAGAGGTGTTATGCTCTGTAGGTCTACTAGTGTAACTACATAGAGTCTGCCTGGCTTTGGAATTTATATATTATGATATGTTCTGTATTTAGAAGTAATATGTCCATCAACAATGCTTTGGTAAACATGACTGTATACATTACACAGAAACAGATGAACTTCTCTAGACCCACCTTTCCTGCAGCTTCCAGTTCTTCTTTATCTTTCTTAGCATGCCCAGCCAACATCTTCATTTCAATCATTCCTGCCACTGCAATGATTGGTACAACAGCTAAAAGTAGCAGGGTCAGCTGCCAGCCATAAATTAATGATATAATAATTCCAGTCCCCAGGTTAGCTATGTTTTGGGCAATTAATGCCAGTCTGACACCAGTAGCCTGCAGGGAAAAAAAAGACATTTCTTGGTAAAGTAACTGCATCTTGAATAAGGAAAGCATTTTCACCTATAATATTCCTCATACTCAAAAGACTATTTAGAAAGTCTTAACTCAGTTTTGCTGTTTTTCAAAATGGGAGTTTCTTAAATGATTTTGTAAAAAATTATGTAGACCACATTTAATTCTTCTCTTTCCACATTCAGATTACTTAAATTTGCACTGCAATTTCTAAATTCTGCTCTTGAAGCTGAACAGACTTTAACCATATAACATATTTATATTTACAGCTAAACATTAAAATCTGTCATATTTTGTAGATCATGCAGCTAGCTTTATAAGTCATCACACAGAGCCCAATGAAGAAGAAAAATAAATGTTTAACTTCTCCTATGGAAATAAAGCCAAAGATACTACAGAACTCCTCAGTTCAGAAAAAAAAGAACATAACTCCATGTGGCAGTAAAATTTACTTAAGCATCCATGAATAATTACATTTAGTGCTCTTTAGCCTAATATTACAGGCCCCTGAAAGTCTACAAATTACTTCTAAAGAATCTCCAAAAAGTAACAATGAAAATGAAGTCTATTGTTAGTATGTTTAATTTTTTTCATATAAGGAATCTGTACAATCAAAAAATTAGTAGGAGGTCATAAACTGAACAAATTTAGATGCATATCTCTAGGTAAATAGGATACCTCTAAACAGACTTCTTAGATAAAGAGATTCCCAATGAGTTTGTTTAATAATGAAGATCACAGTAGAGCACAATAGTAAATTTTAAAAAAGTTTTACTTGGAAATTATTTTGTAAACATATATTACCATCATTGTTATAAAACACATCAGTGCATTCTATACCAGCTATCATTTTATAGTGAATATTAGTTGTTGAAGTCAAGACTGTTATCCAACCTGTCAAACCCAAGCAGCAACTTTACTACATACTAAACCAAATACAAAAAATTCCAAAACAAATTTTACTTACTCCTTTCACTTGTGAGGCATCATTAGCAAGTCTTGTAGTTAATGCTCCAGTGCTATTTTTAGAATTATCAAACCAGCCCATGTCCTGCAAGAAGAAACATTTTTCTTAGGACTAATTTTGGGACATTTCATATAAACCACAAAGTAAAACTAAGGTCTACCTAATATAACTGAGTTCAGTGTCAGAAGACTGTGTATGTGGCAATGCATCAGTTCTGTGTATTTAATTAAGTCTAATTCCTTCATTGCACAATGAATATTTTTAGAAAAAAGTGTATGCTTGTGGATGATCTGGTGTGTATGCTGTCACTGCTGAGAAGGAAGGAGAGCAGCCTGGGGGATTCCCAAACCCAAAATTTACCCTCCCCCACTGCTGCTGAAACTGCATCTCCTTGGAGGAGATGACTCTTCAGTCACAATCCTTCACAATTGCAAAGCCGTTTGGGGATGAATTAAGTGTAAAGCATTTTCAAGGTAAAAACTCCCAATTCATTGCTTTGTTTCTTCCTACATTGAAGAGGCTAATTTGGAAGCTATGAAACAACAACACAAAAACCAAACCACAAACCAAACTGGTTTATCTGGTCAAAGTCTATTGTTTGGGTCAGGTACACAGTTTATAAATTATTCACCACGTAACCAAATATCTGATTTAATCTTTCATGTGTAATATGCATTGAATGAAGGCCTGGTGATGTAGTACAGGCATTTGTGACCTCAAGACTCAATTGTAAGATTGCACTTTCATTACGTTTTTAGTGAGGTTGATCTATAATTCATAGTTTTTCAGACAACAGCTTTCTGTCTGCATTGCAAATAGTCATGTTCACATGAATCAAATTCTGTGTCCACATGTAGCTTTATGTGCAAGACATAAACCCCCAGAAATATTAAATTGTATATTTGAAAATTTAAAATCATGCAAGATTAAGGCCAATTTAGATAACTACACAAATTACTTAAAAACACTATGAAATATTTATATTTTAATTCTCTGAAAGTGGCTTTAGATTTAAGAATACAATCTCACTATTATATTAATGAACAACAATTACAGATTTGGGAACTCTTTGAAAGAGACCTTCAAGCAATAAATAAAAACATATCTGTACATATTACTATTTAAATCAGACATTTGAAGTAAGAGTTACAATGTAAGCTGCGTTGCATTGCATTTCTTTAGGGGAGAAAGGGCACCAAGAAAGAAAAGCAGGCAAATGAACATGTAATGGGATACTGCTGGTGCACGTCAACTTGTCAGGCCATAGTAACTTGGCTGTAAATCTAAGTCCTTGCCAGGAGTACGTAAAAAGCTCTTGTACTTGCATTGCTTTAAGATTCTCCCTCTAAGGATACTTTGCTTAACCACATGTAACTAACCAAATTGGTTTCTAGACTGATTTAAAGAACCTTCTCTGTAGACAAGTCATAATATGATAGAATAATGCAAAATACAGTTATTTTATTATATCTATACAATAAATTATTTTTAAAACCCTGGAAATCAAAATATTTATCATCTTTACCTGTCTAAGCATTGCTTTAAATGCCATGAATCGAAGCCTCATTGTAAGAATTTCTCCAGCTTTGCCAAATGTGAAACCCTATTTGAGAAAAGGTACAATGCTTAACATACTACTACATTGTTTGTGTTTATTCGATAAATATTTTAGATACATTGTCTCTACAATGTCAAAGTACAAAATATTGCAGTCCTGATTGCACAAAGCAAATGTAAGAACAGGTTTAATATTCATAAATTCTAGTAGGTTCACAGTACAGACATTCAACTCAAAAAAATATATAGAGCATAGCAATATTTCCCAGCACTGCTTCACCAGCATGCTTCAAGGAAAAGCTCACTAATCAACCCTTTGACTTCATTTTTATCTAAGTTGACCTAACTCAGATTTAAACAAGTAGCTTTTAGGCCATTCATTTGAGGTTAAAGACTTCATAAGGCAATCTGGATTCATTGAAGTCAAATGCGAATTTTCCATTGACTCCAATGGAATTAAGATTTCTTCCCTGGGATCTTAACACAACCTGACATAGCTATCAGCCATAATACGTAAGTGATGTTTTATAATGAATTAAACATATTTTTGGCCAGATATATGATTCAATTTAACAAGATACAAAAAGGAATATGCTGGTTAAAATTTTGGGAAGATACAGTCTTCCTACATTTTAATATGACATCAGTGTTTATAATTAGCTTTTTTTAGCTCACTACCACCTTTATGTTATTAAAAATATTAATTGTTTGGAATCTACTTTTGTGAAATTGAATACTCTTAAAATACAAACCACAGATGCAACTGTACTATATGACACGAAGGAAAATTATTATGGCATATTCCAATCAGCAAATATTTCTCAGTTAACTTTGATCATTATCTTTGCTGTGCTCCTACACTGTCAGTAAATTTGCACAAGTATGTGACTGATTTAGAAAAAAGCACAAAAGAACATCAGAGAATGGGCACTATATGAAGAGATTATAAGGATGTTTTAATTTTTTTTTCATTCTCACTAATTTGGGGGTGTTACATCTCAATGAGTTCTTCCCTCTCATATTTAAAACATTATATGAATATTCATAAATTGAGCAAACCTGTCATAGCCATCTACAACTCAGTCTTCTATACTCAAAGTCTTCTTGCATGCATAGGCAACAAGACAATTCCATAAATAAACCAGGAGGTTTTATCAAGAGACTGTTTATGCTGCTGTCCCAAGTGCACTTTGTTATTTTGCTGTGTAGGCTCATTTAATGGATAAAACTACATAAACATATTCAGAAATTATAAACCAGACCATATATGAAAATATTTAAATGCCAAAGTTGGCACCTGTATGATTACCTCTGCCCCCTTCTTTTTATTTTTTTTTACTGAGGCACTCTTGTAGCAGTTAGATACATATAAGAATTAAGGTAAAGTTACAATACTTTTTCTTTAAAAGTTGAGAGGGCTGTAGAGATCAGTGAGAGCAGGGGATGAGGTTCAACCATTAGTATTTAAGCAGGAGGAACTGCATATCAGCATGATGGGTATCACTTGATGAACTGGGCCTGAGAATTGTTGTGGGGGCTCACATAAGAATGGGGAAGGGGTTAGGGGAGTAAAAAATTGGAGAGCTAAGGTAGGAGATCAGTAGATTTGCAATTACTGACAGATTCAAATAGGAAGGCTTCAGTGTGAGAAGTGAGTGGTATAGTGTAAAGGCTGGAGCAGTTGGCTGTTAGGTGGCAATGGAAAAAAGAGAGAGAATCCAGAGTTTCATGCTGAGATGTGTTTGACTGGTGAAGAAGAGGGGAAGTTCTGAACTTGAGAGGTCAGAATAGGTTGGCAGGTCTCTAACACGTGAGAAGCTTTAGGTCAAAAAGGGTTCAATTCAGCATAAGGCACATCTAGAACCAGAAATGTGGGTTCTGGTTTGAGTTGGAGATGTATATTAAGAAGATACAACTTTTTAGTATATTACAGATCTGGTTTCTAAAACATGATGAACAATTATAATAAAGCTAAAACAATAAAACATACCTGAAAAAAGAAAGTAAAAAAGGAAATGATCCCAAGTACTAAAAACAGCACTGAATATAAGTTGCTCTTTTCTCTTAAAATGGTCTTGTCAGTTTCTGAAAAAATCTATAAAACAATATTTAAAACAATATATTTTTTAATCAACTAATAATCTAAAACACTCTCCATCTTTTTCAATAACTATGTTTGCTAGTGATTTGTATTCATATAAAATTCAAGCATATGTTACATAGGATTATAGGTGTAACAAGCAAATTTCAGGTTGTAATAAGATTTTGAGGATTTTGTAAATTTCATATAATTTTTCAGGTTTTTTGTAATAGTGCTTCATCCACTCCTCAGCTTCATTATGCAGTGATTTTTTGAGACCTGGTTTTATTAGATATAAATTTTGTGGGCTTTATAGTCTTTTGCATATTTTATTCAAACTTACCCCTATAATTTCTGAAAATATGATTGAAAATGCAGGTTGTAAAGCTCCATTGATAATTGCACATACAGTTCCACCTACAAAGTATGGCCATTCAGTTTTGTTCAACTTCATAATTTTCAGAAATGAAGCTGGAGGTAATTCTTCATCCTAAAAAAACGGGAATTCTGTTAGTACAAACATGTATGTATTTGGAGAAATATGGAGAATAAGAGAGATTAATAGTCAATTTCCTACTCCCTGAATCTACTCAGGGGAAGTCAAAATGTATGCTTTTTAACAACATTTCTTTTTATTATTTTAATACAAGGAAGAAAGAGCTGTTAGAATATATCTACAGCTCTTGTCATCATATTTTAGTTTATCTATATAATTTTCATTTATCAATACTCTTGGTATTGGTATTGGTCAATGGTGACTGAACTATTCATTTTGGGCATATTGCTGTGTGTAATCCATGACTAGATTAATTCAAGTAATTGTTCATTAAGCACTTTATAACAGCAAAGTATTTGCTGCAAATATGAATGCAGTCATATTTGTTGTATGATTCTTTTGTAAGGTTTGTTGTAAGAGTTGTATGTTGGGCCGAATGTTCTGTTTCTCATGCAAAAATGAATCTTTAACCTGTATAGACTATGTAGGTATGGTATGCAAATATATGTAAGTATATTTCTTTTATAGCAAACTGATTTCCAAGAATAAACTCATTCTTGTTACAGATTTTTAAAGTCCCATTTTATTTGTATAATCATTCATGGTGAGAATAACAAAACAAGTTATGAATATTATCAGTCAAAGGCTATTTAGAATTGGAAAATTCTCATGTTTTTTTCACCCCTATCAAATGCCTCCTTCTTCTTGTACCTTTCTGAAGCAGGAGAATGAATTTAATTTTAACATACTTTATTGAAAGGAATCAAAGTTCACTAACATCTGTGCAAAGATACTTACAGGTGAACTTGTTTTCTCATCAGGATCATCATTTTGTGCTCCTGGCTTTTTCATGCTTCTCCGAGTTGATTGTCTTCTCAATCCTTTTGTTAAGGATTCTTCAAATTCTGGTTCAGATTCACTTTTTTTGTCACTGAGTGCATTCTCATCTTCTGATGATGGAACTTCAGCTTCTATTGCCTAAAAGAGGGAAGAGCATGATGCTAAGATTAGTTATGCATGTATTACTTTGAACTTCCAAAATTATGAGGTAATCAAAGTAAAAGTAACTTTGATTGTTTCAGTGGAAAGAGATATGGGGGAAAAAATGTAATGCTATAAAGAAGATATGAAAATCTGTGTTATATATCTGAGCAGATCTCTATCTTCAGAGCTTCATTCATATATGAGTATCTCACCTCTCAAGAAAATACTTATACTAAGTGGACGGCAGGGGTACGGAAGTAGCTGCTCTTTTTTAATGAATTAACTCCTAACAGAGTTTTAAACTGAGTGTAAACCATTTGCACTTATCTTGGGATCTTTTTGAATGAGTTCTTGGTGGATACACTGTTTATTCATGAAGTGAGAAAAAATTACTCCTCTTTAGTGCAGAACACTTAAGAATTCTTGACTTTAAATGTAATAAGGAAGATCGGGACAGAACAGGTCAAAAAGAGATTTTGACCAAAAAATCTGAACAGTGGAAAAGAGTCCTTCTTTTGGTGGTAGTTTTGCCAGTCTCTTTGACAGAATAAATAAATGTCTACCCACCACTGAGATATTTAATAGCAACTGGATTCAAAGTTGCCTTCAACTTGTATTTCTTTTCTTCTGGAAAGATTTTATTTCTTACCGCTTTTTGTGCTACTAATAAAAATAAATTCTTTTGCTTTCTTTCAATCTTATGTTATTTTCTGTTATTTTTTATTTTCTTTCCATTTTATATTTTCTAATATGTCCCATTATCACATTTGCTTGAATACAACGCGACTTTCAATCTAAGGTGACCAAATACATTCTCTTAGTTATTTTATGAAGAAATGTTTTAATTGGCCTAGTTTACCCTCTTCAGTCTGACATACTGAGATAGCAGCTTCAGTTTCTTTAATGAGCATGGTGGTTATGTGGTAAAACACCAGTGACGCAGAAGGCTACAGTGAAACTCAGCTATAATCTAGCTATCGCATGGGACATTGGGAAGTATCAAAGTATTTTGTTCTTCACTTCATAACTAATACTTTTTTGATATTTATATTAATTTCCAATCTCTTTTTTTCTGGCTGGATAACTTTAATAGTGTACATATTTTTGCACTCAGCATAGCTGGGTTATTTTTCTTTTTCTCCTATTGCTCCACATTTTTTTTTCTTTAGAAAGAAATTCAGTATGAAGGATTATAACTAAACAGCCTAAAATGTGCATAATCTATTCCTCCAGTATCAGCTACTGTATTTTACCTTTTATCATAGGCTAAGAGCAAGCAATGGAATAGCAGACTACTGTAGTCAGCTGCTCTATATTAACTGCATAAAAGGAAAACTTAAAATAATCTTTTAAGTTTAAATCCCTAGAAGATTAAAAATGTACTATCCTGGGTTTAAATAGGTTTGATATCAAAACTAGCGGTCTTCTCTCTCAAATTACTGCTCTCCTTTCAAAGTACTTTTTTTTTTTTGCTGTAACAAAATATGCTGCAGAACTCCCCATACTTCTGATAGTACACAATAACTTTGGCCATGGAATACAGAAAAGAAAATGAGGCAACAGCTAGTGAGAAAAAAGTACCTGCATGTTAACAAGTTTGTAGTATAGTCCCTTTCTCTCAAGCAATTTAAAATGATTCCCTTGTTCTGTGATAACTCCACCTTCGAACACAGCTATAAGATCTGCATTTCGGACTGTTGACAGTCGATGAGCTACTACAACTGTTGTGCGTCCTTCCCTTGCCTAGAAATAACAATATTTAGTATGAGTATTTCTAAGTATATTCAAAAATTGTTCGTCTTCATATTAGAGTTGAATAAGACCAAAGGGAAACATTAAAATGGTTCACAGAAAAACATAGCTTTCAAAAAAAAATTAAGAAACAGATTTCAATGAGTACCTTAAAACAGAAATATAATCTTTAGTTTGAAAATTAATATTAGCGACAATCTTTCACTGTGGCACATAAACCCATCAAATTTTGATCACAAATATCTAAACAAAATTCTCAATATTTAATATTTTAGAATGTTACAATGTTAAAAACCTTAAAATTTAAAAAATGCTAAAATTTTTATATTTAAGCCCATAGTTGTTCACTTAAACCTTAAAATCTGTGAAGGTTAGCTTATACTCAGAAGCATTAGAAAATATTTCACACTGACATTTAAAAAAAAATCAGGGTTTTAAGCTCTAAGTCATTGTTGACTCAAGTAGCTTCACTGAAAATAAAATTGTCTACAATTTCATGTGAAATACATTTCAACTAACTACCTGTCTTTGGTTATTTATAAACTTATCACATATGATGTATCAAGTGTCATGGCTTGCCATTTTAATTACCAGGCCATATTAAAATGATCAAGCAATATTTAGTTTAAATAATCAAAGTAATGATCCCAAGCAGTGGAATTTTGTTGGAACCTCGATGGAGTTCATCTTCAGTGATGTCCCTCAAGGGCCATACTGGGACAAATACTATTTAATATCTTCATCATTGACATAGATAAATGGGATTGAGTGCACACTCAGCAAGTTTGCGGATGACACTAAGCTGAGTGGTAGAGTTGATTCGCTGGAAGGAAAGAATGGCATCCAGGTGGACCTTGACAAGCTGGAGGAGTGGGCCCATGTGAACCTCATGAAGTTCAATATGGCCAAGTGCAAGGCCCTGCACCTGTGTCAGGGCAATCCTCTATATCTATACAGACTGGGGGATGGATGTATTGAGAGCAGCCATGCAGAGAAGGGCTTGGGAATACTGGCAGATGAAAAATTGGACATGAGCTGACAATGTGCACTTGCAGCCCAGAAAGCCAACCGTATCCTGAGCTGCATAAAAAGAAGCATGACCAGCAGGTCAAGGGAGGTGATTCTGCCCCTCTACTCTGCTCTGGTGAGACCCCACAGGGAGTACTGCATTCAGCTCTGGAGTCCCTGGTACAAAAAAAGACATGGACCTGTTGGAGCTGGTCCAGAGGAGAGTCACATAAATGATCAAAGGACTGAAAGACCTCTCCTATGAAGAAAGCCTGAGAGAGTTGGGATTGTTCAGCCTGGAGAAGTGAAGGTTCTGGGGAGACGTTATTGTGACCTTTCAGTATACAAATGGGGCTTCTAACATAGGCAGAGAGGGACTTTTTACCAGGGCCTGTAGTGACAGGGCAAGGGACAGTGTTTATAAATAAAAGAGGATAGATTTAGATTGGATATAAGGAAGAATTTTTTTACAATGAGGGTGGTGAGATACTAGAACAGGTTACCCAGAGAAGCTGTGGATTCTCCATCATTGGAAGTGTTCAAAATCAGGTTGAACAGTGCTTTGAGCAACCTGATCTAGTGAAAGATGGCCCTGCAGAGAGGTTCGACTAGATGATCTTTAAAGGTCCCTTCCAACCCAAACCATTCTATGAGTCCCTAGGTCTTCTGCAAAGGTTTATGAGGATCTAAATTTATAAGATAATGTGACCAAGAAAGGCTAGACAAATAACTTCTCTATTAAATGTATTTCCATTAATAATTCTCCTCAAACTGTCTTTTTCTATCCAACAGCAGTGGGAAGCATTACAGTACTCCAGCAGAATCTGACTAAATTCAGAATACCATTTGGGGATACAGCCCCAGTACCAATATAGAGACTCCTGGGTTGCACCAGGGATCAGCTGTCCCTTAGTGAGACAGCTCTACATTAAGTACAAAACAAGAACCTAGAAGTATTCATGTTAACTGAAGCAAATGTTTCCTTGGAGTGTTTCCTGTGAAGTCACTGCTATGATCATTTATGACATGCTGGTAGCACTCACCTTGTCTGCCAGTCTTCAACACAAGTTAATTAAGTAGGTGACTGACAACAATATGCATGTCAGTAAGACAGAAAATTGCAGGGGATGGTGTTTACACCAAGAAAATGTTGATTTAAGCTTCATAATGCAGAAAATATAATTCCATCTTCTCACTTGAAACAAGATTCCTCTCTGTAATACCTACAGGATCTCAAAAATTCTCTGTACAGAGAATATTTGCCAAATTGACGTTTACCATTAGTGTTTTAAGGCTCTCTATTTCTTGCAGGTCTTTCAACAAATGTCTGGAAAAAAAGTAAATATTAGGCTCCTGCTTACCTACTTCATTTTAGAACACTACTGACCTTGTCCAGTGCTGCCTGCACAACTGATTCACTCTCAGTATCCAAAGCTGACGTTGCCTCATCAAGCAGAAGAATTTTAGGATTGCGAACCAGTGCTCGGGCAATTGCTATTCTTTGCTTCTGACCTCCGCTCAGCTGTGCCCCTCTTTCTCCAACCACAGTTTCAAACTTCTACAAGACAACCACACGCATTTCCAGAACACTCAGTGGCACAGTCCTTTCACCAAAGAAAGGCAGTGTAAAGAAAAGGCACGTCGGTATCAGTAGCCCCAGCAGCATCTTCTCCTTCCTCTAAAACTCTACAGGATAAACAGCCACTTGGATATACCTGCCTAATTGTTTTTGTCCCTGGAATTCTAATAGTTCTCCAAATGCTCACCAATTCATGACCTAAAGATTTAAAATTAACATTATTCTCAAAAGTTATGAGGAAGGTCTGCATAGCTGTGCTTATTCACAGCTCCAGGGATAGCTTCCTCTGCTTACAAGAATGCCTTCTAAGGAATTCTTTGGCACAAGAAGGTTTAGGAGAAGTTATTTCAGCAGGACAGCTGGTTTGCTTACATTGGGTAGCTTCATGATGAAGTCATAAGCATTTGCTTCCTTGGTAGCTTTTTCAATCTCTTCCATGGTGACGTCCTCATGGCCATAACGAATGTTTTCTGCAATGCTAGTAGCAAATAGCACGGGCTCCTGATTCACCACACCAATAATCTCCCGCAGATATCTTACATTTAAGGTCTTAATATCCTGCCCGTCAATGGTAACCTAAATGAAAGGAAGCAGACAACAACTGTTTACTAAGTGTTTTGGTCAAGAAACCTCTCTCCCCAGGCTGGCCCTTGCCTCTTTAGGGGAGACTTTATCGTGTCATTGGAACAAGGCCCATGAGGCCAGAACCAGACTTCCAACAACTGTGGCACACAGGGCAGTCATCTCACTTGAGGTATCTTACCGTGCCTTCCTTGGGATCATAAAATCTCTGGATGAGCTGAACGGTTGTACTTTTCCCACAGCCACTGCCACCAACCAGGGCCACTGTCTGGCCACAGCTAACCTTGAGGTTCAAGCCCTTCAGTATCTGTGCATATAAGAAGGGTAACCAAAAACATAACTGTATGTAAAAATGCCAGTGTAAATTTGAAGAAACTCTAAAGACTATAATAAAATACCCTTCATATGTATAGCAGAATCTGGTACAAAGTAAAATTTATAAACATGTGAGTTTAAATTTTGGATAACTAATGACTTCAGCTTAATTTTCTTCATATTTACATCACAGTTGGTCCAATACCAATGTTTTATACAACACACTTCACAATTACCCGTATCATGAACCAGTTCATATGACAAAATAATAACAATATGATTACTACCTGTAACTAAAATATAATATAGAAAAAATATGATGCAATATTTCTCTATTATGTTGCCTCACCTTTTTCTTTAATGCATCATGCAAACTACAGGAAAACTATTATACAGTAAAAGTCACAGTTCAAAGTGACAGAATATACTCTACATTGTTTTGGAGGGAAAGTCATTTTAGTAACCTCGAAGTATCCTTAATTTTTCCCCTTTTGATTGGAATTGCTGGTGGGGCTTCTTTACAATGGTGACATTTCATTGTACAATATATAACCTTTTTGTACTAGTCAGCATACAATATAGCATTTCACAACCACGGAAGATACAAAGTTTTGCCTTCCTTGGGTCTCTTAAAAAGGGTAAATATAGCTCTTTGGTGCCATGTAATTGCTTCTTCATTTTATTTTCAAGAATATAACCTGTATTGGGTTGTGTAGTGGGGCTGGAGAACAGACACACAGTTAGCACATCCATGCCATGTATATTTAATTTTGCCCACCTTTCTTCTTCACCTGCTCACCTGAGTAGTAAGAAGATACAATAGGAAAAAAGGAATAAAGTGTGTTTGTTTCTACTTTACACAAGAAAAGGTGTACAGGAGTCTGTACAGCTTTCATGACTTTGTACAACTTCTGTGGTTAGAAATGTATACTGAAATGAAGAACAGCATATTTTTTGCTAATTACTCTTCTAGAAGGACTAGGCTACAATGAACTATGCATACCTGAATGTCAGCATCTTCATCATGGCTAAGTGCATTTTTCCATTCTAAATATACAACCGCGCACCGATACATTCCGATACTCTCCCAATGTTCTTCCCAATACCTTGCAGCCCTGTGTCCTTGTCACGGTCTCTTTCTTCCTAAATTTCTACCCTCAGCACTACTGCTGTCTCTTCACCCTTAGTACTGATATTTGTGTGCTTTACAAGTGAATTATATCTCACTGTTTAGGAACAAGAGGCATAGACAAATCATATCTTCTAGTATGTCTTATTTTGCTATAACATTTTTAGATCAAAACAAGAAGTCCAACATAAGTGATAACAATTGAAAATTTATGAAGCAGCCTTATTTAATCTTTTAATCTTCTTGTCATAATGCTATAGATCATTTAGTCTATAGACCTTGTATAAAACAAATCTAGTGTAAATAAAGGAGCAAATAGAATTTGATATAAAACCTGTGGATTACCACTGATTTCAGTGGACTATTGATCAGAAACTTTTTCCTATACCAAAATAAAATCCATAATTAAATCCATTTAGGCTGTTTCTAACAACTTAAAGCAAACAGAGAAGAGACAGTAAGGACAGCAAATAAATCAGTCTAGTGAGATAAGAAGTAACTCGCAGTCTTCATCATGCCTGTCAGTTACTTTGCTGCATTTAATCCTGTTGAAAATAAGAGTTAACTTAAAAGTCATGTAGATTAAACTTATGCAGAAATTAACTACCCTGAGTTATCTGACCTCCTTATTTTTCTCTTTACTGTAATTTATGAAATACTAAATGTTTGGTGTAGCCTTAACTTCCTATAATTATTATCTCTGAAACCATGGGGGAGAAATCTCTAGTTGTATCATACCTGTATAAACTTATAAAATAATCCACTGAGATCAATAGTTGTCTTTTCATTTATATTTCTATATGAAGAAAAATCAAGCACATTCACTTCATTTACTTTCTTGATAGAAGGAAAAGCCAAGATATTTAACATATTTATGAGTAAAAATGGCTTAAAAAGAAAGCTCTGTGTCTTTCCTTTCTGCCTATCAAAAGTAAGAAAGATCCCTTTATCAAGCTCAGTGTTTTTCCTTCAACATAGGGGAGGAAATAGTTATATAGCACAAAAACACTCTTCATGAAAATATTTTCAGAAATCACTCAAATACCTTCCACCTCCACTGCATTAAGACCCTGGATTTATGACGGTGCTTTAAAAAGCAAACTTTTTTCTCTGTCTAGACAGAAAAACACAGATTCTGATCTCTATTCCATATATAACAGGTCCTTGCTGGATCTGCTTTCTTTAACTCGTTGAGATATAGTCTTAACAGAGCTGCATTGTAAGTACTTTTGAAACCCACTATCTCATTATTATTACTACTATACACAAACACTTGGGTTAGATGCATAAATTTAGATTCTGATAGCAATAAATCTTTAAGTTTTATTGCATAACCACACTGACTATAGCTTTAGACAGAAAATTATTCAGAAAACTTAACATGTTTAGCTAAGGTGTAAATAATTCTAGCTAAAATCACTGTGATGTCAAGGTAGTTTTATATAAATTAGAGAATCAACTTGGAATTGTTATATTTTCAACAAAATTTTATTTATGAGACTTTTTTCCCTAACAAATGATCCACATGTTTAACTGTAATATGTGTAAAGTTGCATTTAGAGTACCTCAACATCTGGTCTGGATGGATAATTGAAGTAAACATTTCGGAATTCCAAGTTCCCCTTAATGTGGTCTGGTTTGTAACCTGTCTCTGAATAACTGTCAATTTGAGGTTCCTGTGCAAAATAAAATAAATAAATAAAACCAAACACAAATATATCATATTTCCTAATGATCTTTTTCATAAAAAGGTCCTAGAGTGCACCATTATTCTGCAGAGATATTAAATGTAATGTTAAAGTAATTTAAGCAAGATTTCTGAAACATGTAAATTGCATGCTGTCTTGCTGTCTCATTACTACATTGATGATCTGCTCATGCAAGAATACTTTTATAATTTCTCCATTTAAGCTTTTGTGTGAATTTAGTATGTTGTCTTTAAGACTGTACCCACAGGTAGCCACAATTTGGGATTCATTTTACTGCCTGATGATTAACCTCAACAAATCATCTCTAATGAGCTGTTCGTACACTGTTCGTTTATAGCTTTGCTCTTTCTGCTGAAACAATTTGTGTGAGAAAGAACCAATCCCCTGACCATTAAGGAGAAACAGAGTTCTTAATTATCACTGGTTTTATTTCCATCCAGGGTGGGTCTAGAACTTGAAGCGTGTCTTAACAATAATCCAGAACATGCAATTGCCTTTCATCAAGCTTCATTAGCTAGTAAAATCACAGCTTCCCTGATTTCAGACTCTCTTGGCAATTGAAGTGCACATCCAGGTTACTAGGTTGCGTTTTATTGATTTGCTGAGACTCACGCTACTAGTGACGTGCCTTTCATGATAAAAACATTAGAGAATACCTCCAACACCAAGTGATCAGAGATCCAGTACTTTTACCTTTGAAGGAAGGACTGATAACTCCAGAAGACAAAGAGGAACTGACTAATAATTACACATTCTATCTGCTTTTATGTTTATATTTCTGCTTATTTTACAAACTGTTATTTACTTTTACTAACTTCATATCTATAAATAGTGGCTGTACTTTAAAAAGAAGGGTGTCTCAGTTTTGAAATGAGAGTGAGGGCAAAGATACTCACATTGTCTATGATATTAAAGACTGTATAGGCAGCTCCTCTTGCACTAGCAAATGCCTCTATGCTTGGAGCAGTCTGTCCAATGCTGAAAGCTCCAATCAATACAGAGAAAAAGACCTGAAAGAAACGTTTAAGTGACATATATAAATTCTTATTCAAGCAGACAATTGCATTTATTTATTTATTTATTTACATTAGATATCTTTGGGTCAGGAGCCTCCATGCCTGTTAACGGAAGGTTAAGGAATTTAGAATTAAAGAAAAAATTAAAGGGTGTCTCTTAAACAAAGAATAACATTAAGAAAAGGGCTTTTTAAGACTCAGCTGAGAACTGAGTTCCTGCACAATGTGAATGTTGCAAACATATTGATAAGAAGTAAAAAATGACAGAGACCTGCAAAATCTATGCCAAAACATGTATAATTACACTTGATGTCTCAGGATTTATTGTACTAATTCATTCTTTGGCAAAAGATGTTCCAAAGACCAGAAAGTATATTGCATATCTTCCAGTGGAACAAAGACAGATATGCAAGGCACTCTCATTCTGCTTTCAAAGTGACAGTGAAACAGAAGTACACAAATCCAACTTCTCTATCACAAAGTAATATAGGGTTCCTCTGCTGGAATGAAGGAGTGTGAGTGCAAGCAAACAAGAAAAAAACAGAAAAAGAAAAAAAATATTATTTTCTCAGAGAATCATAGTTTATTGCTTTCAGCTAGTATCAAGACAAAAGTAGTAAACCCACACTGCTCAGAGGTCATAATAACAGCCATAGTACGTCAGAAAAAAGGTCCATCACACCTGTCATCTTTTCTCCAACAGTGGTCATTCACAGATGTGATACTTAAGTCAACACCCTCCCATCCATGTTATAACACCATTCCAATGAACTACAACATAGATAACAGAAACTGAAAATACTTTGAACTGAAAAAATGACACACAAGAGCATGAACCTTACTGAGATGTTCTGTATGCCAGCCTGCCTTTAAAAATAAAATAGGCAGGTTCAAAAGAGCAAATAACACATATCAGAGCCATTTTTTCGCAAACTTCAGTGATTCATAAATAAAACAAAACATGTAGTTTAAAAAATATGTGGTCTCCTGGCTGGGTTTCATCACAGTTAACAAAGTTATTCTTCTTACCATGTTTGTTTAATATCTCACACAAAATTAGAATGGTTGCTACATCAAAAGAATTTAAGTTATGAGTTATGGTTTTCTTCCTTTTGTTAGATGGTGACATATTTCCTAGTCACAAGTGTATTTTTCTCACCCTCGATTTCTAAAAATACTGAGAAGTGATTCCAAGCTCTTATGGTGCAAAATGTAAGAAAAGTATCAATAAAATGATCTACTTAGACAACACACCAGCTAAAATAAAAGTATTTTCTTCTGCATCCTGCAGATATATTCAGCACAACAAATCTGAAAAACAAAAAGCAACTAGGAAGGGTACTGTACTTCAGTTTTTGATTGAACTGTTTCTATATCAGTCTGATCTCATGAAATTCAGAAAAGATGTAGAAACAGTTGAAAATAATGTATCTTTTATTTGGCTTGATGTGGATTTTGAGATGCTATAGAAACAACATGTAGACTTTTGTGGTGAGAATCTTTTTGTTAAGAAGGGATGCTATTTTGCCGATTTTGGGACATAATTATTATTAAACTCAAATAAGTTCCAAATATACACTTTAATTTATTTTCTTTAGTATTTCTCACTATTATTGGGAATTTACTATTAATACTTACTGTAAGAACATTGCCAATAGTGTAATCATCAGTTAAGACCAAGGTAGTTCCATACCAGAAGGCCAGTGCATATGATGCATATATCAGTAAGAAAGCAGCACCTATAGAAATATTAGCTGTAATAGCCTTTTTTATTCCAATCCGTTTGGCATCTTCTAAATTTTTATGGTATCTGAAAGAAAGAAGTTCAAAATAGCCTCAGACATGTACTGTGGCACACAGCACCAAAAAGTCTGTGGACGAATTAGAAAAAGAACACTCATAAAGTACAACAAGATACAGAAAATACATAACCCTAAGACTGTACAAAGGTAAGCCTGGTAGTCAGGCACAGAGACTTTAAGGCCATCAGCCAACTTGGTATATAGGATAAAAAAGGACATTGCAGTTCAGGGACTGGCATTCAAGTTCCACAAATAACCTGCAGGTCAGTGAACTTTGACCGTGAACCATTCATGACAGGTTTTGAGATTATGATTGTTAGCTTAAGATAAAAGGTGAAAATATATCATAAGAATTATGTTTGACAGTATAGTGGAAATAGAGGTATTGTTTATTAGTACCTTCACAACTACTGAGTAATCAGATAATGAAGGATACCATCATCTGTTCTCATGGCAGGGGCTTTTTTTTTTGTCTAAAGCTCTCACCCTGTGAAGTTTAAAGCAGTTTTTACACTTTCTAGAGTAAAGACAATATATCAACTTACGTTGTCATTTTCTAGAAAAATAACTAATTGTCTTTCAACATGCAGTAAAACTTATAATAGCCTTAAAACAGACAATTTGGCATTACCTAAAAATGCAGGAAGCACAAGACTTACTTGTTTTGACAAACTTTCAACAGCAAAGATACAAGGAAATTTCAAACCATCTGAAGCAAGTACTTTAAAATCAGCTGATGAAAGCAAACATTGTTCTTACCTTTTAATTTCTTTTTCCTGTCCTCCAAAAGCTATTACAGTACGGATTGCTGCCAGAACTTCCTCAGCAACAGCACCTGCTTTTGCATATGCAGCTTGTTCTTTGTCAGTGAAAGCAGAGAGAACCTAGTACAGAATCAAATATTTTGGCTTAAGAAAAACAGAATGAGCTCAAGCACTTCATGGCTTTTATCACAGTTACTTCCAATATGAAGCCTTTTGATTATATTATGTATGAGTGCAGAATGTTCAATACCAAAATCCTTAAGTATATTATGAATTCAATCAAATAATTCAACATTACCCATTCTCAACAGCTAAGGGCTGGATTTTCCACTTTGCTTTCACCCAGTGCAGGAGATGAGATGACTACTCATACTGAGCTGGTGTGGTTCTGCCCAGGCAGACCTCCTCAGCTCATTCTCATCTCTGGCTACATTAGCCACAGGGCTCTATAGCTTACATTAATTTGCCACAGTCCATGAAGACTCTTAGGCAGTAGACATATGTAGCACATGCTTCTCTACCCCTATGTTTTCCACAATATACTCACTCAAGACAGAGAAGGTTTATATGATCTTTGAAATGTAAGGCAAATAAAATCCCATAAAAATCCAAAGGCTTCCAGACTACAAATGTAAGTCACTCCAATCCCATGGTAATTTAGTACTTCTCTCACCTAAGTCTGTCTAAAATTTCTTACCAAAGCTGTTAACAACTCTGAAAAGAAACTCTGTGTCTGGGACCAAGGCTTGGTCTAATTTATTCACTTATTTTTCAAGAGATGCAATTATTCCTTTCAACAGAACAAGTACTCATGTGGATGAAGTTTAACAATTACAGATGTGGATTCTACTCGTATATCTTGCTTTCTTTTCTATATAAAAATATGCTATATTAGCAGAAACAGCTTCAAATCAAACAAGTCTGTCCAGTCTATGGGAATTATAATATTCAAACTACATGAGAGTACTTACAAACAGTTCACCTGACAGTTTATGTACATAGATGTTGCCTAAAGCTATAATTGTTCTAAGCAATACATTATAACAGTAGGAATTACAGATATGTAGATTTATTTCATTATCTCTCATTAATATAAAACCTGTCACTGAATATATGTTAACCTACCTTTGCCCAGATGGCTGCTGAAAGTCCCAGGACAGGACTGACTGCTAGTATTACAAGTGTTAATTTCCATCCTCTTATGAGACCAACAATAAATCCTGTTACAAATGTTGTTACTGCTTGAACAAGCAATCCAATTTTGTCACCTATTCCTTCACTGATTTTGGAGACATCACTGAAAAACAAATTACATCCAGACAAGAAGGAAAATGTAGGAAGCACAAGAAACCTTTTCAGTTTTGTTACATGGGCATATGTGTGGAGGACAATCTTTACTATTCAATTACTTCCAAACAACAGTTTGCTTCAAGATAAAGCACTATATATTTTGGACAAGAAAAATTTCATGTTTCATGTGAAAATGTAATACTATAAACCTCTTTTGTCTGAAAAGGTTGTAATTCTGTCTGCAGTGCAAAGTTACTCTCACTTTCTTAACTCCAAATTTTTTATCTGTTTGGAAACTGTGGGATATCTGGAAAGAAAAGATAAAGCCTTTCATGTAGGCAAAGACAAAGGAATAGCTTGTCATGCAGTTAAAGCTGTTCACACTGCTGGGGTCAGCTGGCACCTTATTCAGTCCTCAGTGTGCACAGAAATTAACTGTTTTCTCTTCATGGGGCTAATCTCATAGGCTGGGCTTTAGTCATCCTCAGAGTCAAGGGAACTCATCAAAATGCTTTTCTGATATCCTTGTGACAGTCCAGTATCAGAAGTATTAGAAGTTCAGTCCCTGAGACTCTCCATGAGAAAACTTGAAAACTTCAATTGACAATGAAATAATTCAATTCAATTTCACAATGAAATAACTCAATTTTAAAATAAAAATTAAAAAAATTGTAACTCATACATGCTTAATAAGATAAAATAACACTAGGAAATGTATAGTATACTTACTCTAGAAGACGAGTGTTAAGTTCTCCGACATCATTTACATCAAACCATCCAATTTCCTGTCTCATAATTGCATGAAAAAATTTTTCTCTAATTTTTTTTATTTGCCGGCCTGCTGCCAGGGTCCAAAATGAAGTTTGGATATAAGCAGCAAGAAGAACACCAGCTGCTATTGCAGAATAGTAGTATGCATATCTGAAAGGAAAAAAAAAAGGCAAGATTCCCTGACATTAGTTTTTTAATTACTTTGCTAGTCTGTATTTAGCTTGATGCTTACTTCTGTTTCAGAGCTGAATCAGAGTTTATATGTTTATACTAGATTTTACACTTCTCTGTAAAACTTGGCAAGTTTTCTACAAGTAAGATTTAATACGTTTTCAGATATGCAATAAATGAGGTTGGACAGGAATTACTTTTTGTCAATATAGTATATATTTTCTCATAAGATTATTTTAGGACTGTATTTCAGTTACAATACCTTTTTCACTTAAATGTGTCATTTCCAAAAACGCTGTAACATTTTTGTTTTAACACATATAGACAGACCTAAACATATATACCTATGTTACACACAAATTTACATCATACAACATGCCTGCCTATATAAATATATATATGCATGGATGCTGTAAATATTTCCTGATTGAGAATACAGCATTACTATACACATCTATTGCAAGCAAATGCCATTAGATCAAAAATTCTTTTGCTCTCTATTTTATTCATAAGTGATATTTTACTTAATTCAGCTCTGTGCTATGAGCAGGGTGTCAAATCAAAACCAAGGAGTGTGTGAACCACCATATTTCTTGAACTGGAACTGAATTTGAGCCACAGTTTTAAACCATTCAAACAGGATCAAATCAGACTTGATTTAATACAGAATTGACATCAGAATCACTTACAGGTGAAATTAAACCAGAACTAAACCAGAAAAATGTAACTGAACTGCTTCCCTGTTTGTAAAACATGACCAAAACCAATGGCTAAATATTTGTGGTGTGTATTACATGTAATTGTAAGACTACTGCATTTATATAAATCATTAGCAAAAAGCTTTAAAACTCTTAGGACTTTCACTCACATGTAGCTAGTTATGCATACAGATTCTTTAGAACTGTAGCATGAAACTTGGCAGGAGCAAATTGCAGGAATCTGTGTGTAAATGTTCTGCTCAAAAAAGGAGATAATGGCTTTATAGATTAAATTTTTAAACTTTAATCCAGTTTTTTTGTGGCTAAGATATTACACAGTTTATTCAGGGACTTTGGAACTATACTTATTATGAAATGAACTTTATCTAAACTGTTTAATAAAAATGGGTTAATGCCTAACTGAATGCTGGTTAGTTGAATATTGACCGTGATCATATTCAGTTCCATTAAAACTTTACGCAGAAACTAACAAAGTAAAACCAAGAACACTGCTTCAAAATTCAGCAATTACTTTAGACAATTACTTTATGATGTTACATCACTTCAAAGAATTGTTTTATGCTTGGACTTTATTTCATGAGAAATTGTATCAAAAGGGATTCATATCTTTGCCAGATTCCATGCTGATGAAATATATTCAGTAATTTCACTGCTGAAACTTAACAGAGAGTAAATGCTCACTGCATTGTAACATAATGGTTCTTTTTCTTTTGAGAAATAGTTGGGTTTTAGGCAAACTGTTGTCTGAGTAACAAATACAACCAAGTCCACGCATGTAGTTCAGTACTTGAACACAGCTGTGTGAGAACTTTGTCCTTGTAAACAGTTTTTATTATTATTTGACCTGCTGACAGGCATTCTTAGAGAAATAAGAGGTGGCTACAAACAACTTATTCAAATCAGTGAACACACTAACTCAAGGCTTTAACTAGAAACTTTAGAAAAGAGAACCTACTCCTGTGCTACTAATAAGTAACACATTCCTCATTCAACAATTTGTTTCTAAAGAGAAATTCAGGCTGCTTTTTATTCATACTTGTACTTTCAGAGTTAATGTCTAAAAGACCAGGTGGCATGCATGATGTTTGTGGTGGGTTGACCCTGGCTGGATGTCAGGTGCCCATCAAGGCCGCTCTATCACTCCTCCCCCTCAACTGGACAGGGGAGAGAAAATATAATGAAAGACTTGTGGGATGAGATAAGGACAGGAGAGATCATTCACCAATTACATCATGGGTGAAACAATCTCAACTTGGGGAAAAAACTAATTTAATTTATTACCAATCAACTCGGAGTAGGGCAACAAGAAATAAAATCAAATCTTAAAACACCTTCCCCTCACCCCTCACTTCTTCCCGGGCTTAACGTTATTCCCAATTTTCTCTACCTCCTCCCTGCCAGAGGCACAGAGGGACAGGGAATGGGGGTTGCAGTCAGTTCATCATACATTGTTTCTGCTGCTCCTTCCTCCTCAGGGGCAGGACTCCTCACACTCTTTCCCTGCTCCAGTGTGGGGTCCCTCCCACAGGAGACAGTCCTCCATGAACTGCTCCAATGTGGGTCCTTCCCACAGGCTGTAGTTCTTCATGAACTGCTCCAGCGTGGGTCCCTTCCAAGGGGTGCAGTCCTTCAGGCACAGACTGCTCCAGCGTGGGTCCCCTGTGGGGTCACAAGTCCTGCCAGCAAACCTGCTCCAGTGTGGGCTCCTCTTTCCACAGATCCACAGGTCCTGCCAGGAGCCTGCTCCAGCGCAGGCTTCCCACGGGGTCACAGCCTCCTTTGGGTACCCATCTGCTCCGGCGTGGGGTCCTCCCCGGGCTGCAGATGGATATCTGCTCCACCGTGGACCTCCATGGACTGCAGGGGGACAGCCTGCCTCACCACGGTCTTCACCACGAGCTGCAGCGGAATCTCTGCTCTGGCGCCTGGAGCATCTCCTCCCCCTCCTTCTTCACTGACCTGGGTGTCTGCAGGGCTGTTTCTCTTACATGTTCTCACTCCTCTCTCCGGCTGCAGCTTCTGTTGTGCAAGGTTTTTTTCTCCCTTCTTAAATATGTTATCCCAGAGGATATCTACCACCGTCACTGATGGGCTTGGCCTTGGCCAGCAGTGGGTCCATCTTGGACCTCCTTCAAATAGACCATCTCTTAGGGTCATGAGAACAGGCAGTTCTCAACATTTAGATGTTGATGTAGCTTGACAGTTTTCCTGTACTCTTTGTTCTTTAAGCAGTAGTGACTCCTAGACAACAGCCCACTGAGGACAATGGGAGGATTCCTATTGTTTTTAGTTGAGATGATGTGATATGAGTTCAGAGATTAAAAGAAACCCAAACCATTAATCAAAAATAGTTGGGATTGGTTGTTGGTCTAAAAGACTTATAAATGACACATTGATTTACACACTACTCTTATGCTATAAAGGTCAGTAATACCTTGTGTAATTCTAGTACATCCTGCTCTTAAAATACAGGTTAGATATGCTTCAGTAGAAAAAAAAAAGAAAATATGTTGATTTTAAAGCTGTGCCATTACTTTCATTTCAAAGCAGAAATGAAAACACTAACACAAATATCTTTAAAATGAAGAGAAATAAAAACCAGCAAGTGAGACAGTTTTAAAGGCAATCCAACCATAAGACCAGTTACTAGAAAGAGATAATTAAACAGGTAGAAATATAGAGAACAATTAACTGCTGTAGAGAAAATGAATCAGGTATTTTTTACATTTGCAAGAATAACAGAACACTCAATTAAATTCAAATTATCTAACTTTACATTTTAACAGGAATTGCTGTTTATATGACACTTCATAAAACTATTGGACTTGTCAAAATACATGCTGGAGACTAAGATCTTAGTGAGTTTCAGAAAAAGAATCCTATAATTGCATATGTAGTAAGAACAACTATTTTTAAAGTTCCTTTAGAGGAAGCATAGTACAGACTTTACAAATGTTGTGCAACTAAGCATCAGGTATTTACAAAACATAGAACAGTTAGGGTAACTTCACCAATGCACAAATTCTTTTGTTCTGCAATTTTGCCTTCAAATTTGCTTTCAAATCACTGGGCACAAAACTATTCCACTGAAATGTGTATGCATTACTTGAATTCATGTCAGAGACTAACTGACAGAAATGCTGTGGGAGCAAGAAACTCTATGTGTCCATATTGTCTTATAAAACATAATTGCCAGTTCCCTGCCAGTTCATTCTCATTACATAAGAGTTCTTAATTTCTAAGTAACAGCCTTTTCCTAACTAGCTCTTGCTCATTTATTTTAAGGTAAAGAATTATTTTTGGTGTAAATAGATATTTTTTATTAGAACTTAACTACTTAATCTGAATGATCTATAAGTTTACAGTCTACTGTTGCCAGAAATGATAATGCACTTCAATATAAATGAGCAGGAGTTGCTAGAGTGAATGCCTTATCTCCTTCTCTTCAGAAAAGACAACTGCCTTGAAGATCACATCAGCATTCCTGAGATGTCAGATGTTTTTCAATACCTAATGAGGAACAGACTTCAACCTGAAGAAAAGAAGCTGAAGTGGTACAAGAAATTGTACATGAACTTTAGGCATTCTGCATAAACCAAGTCTATGGACAGTGGTTAATAAAGCCCCTTAACAAAACACATCTATTAGCAGCTGATATTTCTGCTTATTTGACTTTCTCTTTATGAAGCTTTGTAGAAGAAGCACCTACTGACTATTTTCTTCTGCTGTTGCCAGCTCTAGAGTGCTAGATTTAAGGTCATGCATAACCTAACTCTGTATTTTCTGTAGCCCAGATAATTTAGTTGAACTTGATGCTTTGGCAGCAAAGTAGGTACTACCTGGCAATTTTAATTCTGCTTTTTATCAGTAAATCACCACAGCTCAAAGAATCTATGGATTATATCAATATAATGTTTTAGCATAACAATTACTGTTTATAAATTCAGAGGAAGAGAAAGAAGGAAGGAAATGCAGATGGCATTGGGACACAGAGCACCCCTGAAAAGGGGGTGGGATGGATGGGAGCAAGACATTGCAGGGAAGTTGTTTGGAATGGCTGGGGATGTTCAGGAATCATCCCAGTGCCTCCAATAATCTCACGTGCAAATCTTTAGTTACATACATTATTTAATCAACCATTGCTTTTACATTGTTTAAAGTATGCAAAACATCTGTGGGAGAAGAATGACTTGACTAGAAAAGTGTGCCTACATTAAAAAAAAGAAGAGGAAATATAAACTTCTAATTACCTTGTCATATCTTCTTCCAGCTTGCCAAGAATATCTGAAGAGAAATTCACTGCAGACATGTTTCCTTAGAAAGGAAGAAAAGAGTAAATACTTTTAATATAGCAAGTTTTAACAAATTTGTTTTCCTGCATGCTCTCCAGCAAATTTTGAGTTGCTACAACTCCTTTTGAATCAAGCTGATCTTAATAAAAGGAGGAGTGTGATGATTTCAGGGTTCTACCTATTAAAAAACAATTATTATACTGATATAAGGTTAGTCGTAACTCCACTGACTACAAAACTACATTGATGTAACTTGAGACTAAAAGGTCTTCCTGAGCATTCATTAAATGCTGTTTGATTTTTTTCTTTTTTGAAAATATAGGGCATTTGTATAATGCCAAAACCCATTAAAAATACAGGTCTAGACACTGACATCAAATCAGTAACTGTGGATAGCTTAACCTATTATGAAAACATTGGCTATAATGTTGGTATTGGCACTAAAATTTTACTGCCCCGCATGAGGACTTAGTGACAAACCTTTTGAGAAGACTACAGCTGCAGCATTTTGCATTTGCATCATAAAAATCTGATCAATTTATTGTACTTGGGAAGGAGTAAATCATAAATTACTTGTTCTGATAAAGGCAATATGCTTATGTTTCTGTCATAACAGCATAATAAGAACAAAAATGGATGCAGAATAGAAGACAGTCACATCCTTTATTTTTTCTCTATCACCTTCTATTTTATTAAAATGTTTAATGAAATCTTATTAGATAATATTTCAGGCAACAAACCTGTTCACAAGTTTAACACCTAATGTGTGAGTTCAGAGGACAATATAATCTGGTCTAACTGTGAGTTGATACCAAAGTGACAGTATCACTCTTCCCTCTTGTATCCAGCTGTGCATGCCTGTCCCCCTTTGTGTTTGATTTCATACTTCTGATTCAGCAAATGAGGCTATTCAACAAATGGATCCAAGAGAAAGTTAGTACTTTTATTTTGGTAATGAATTTTCTGTTGCACCTACTTACTGATCTGATTCACCTTGTGAACTATAATTGTCAGATTTGATGCAAGGGAATCAACAGGAACTCATGGAAAACCAGCCTCTTTCTGTTTATCACAGCCACGGTTAAACATGATTTGTTGAATGTGCACTGTAGTGGATAATTTGAAAAAATTAAAAAATAAAATCTCCTAATGCAGAAACTAAGAATTAGGAGCAAAAAAAATTTCCATAGTGTATCCCTATTACAACAAACACAAGAGTTACTAATTTGCATCATAGTACAGTAGCAAGTTGGGGTTTCTGACATCAGTATCTCCTTTCAGGATGCTTGAATCTTCCTGGCTCTTTTCCAAATATGAGCCATCATTCTCTTCATAGCAGATATATTCTTACCTGGAAAATTTGAGTTTCCAGAAGCAACAAAGCTATCAGTCATATCACCAAAAATTACCATCGCAACAGGGAGACTGCTTCCATGGGCTATTGCCAGGAGAGTGCCTAGTATCATTAGTAATTTATCTGACCAATTGGAGTATCGAAACTGTGAGTGAGAAGAGAAATTAATTCGAACTGTGGTATTAGAATGCTAACACAGTGTTATGTCTACAAAGTCAAGAAAGTCAAGTAAAAGCTATTAATTGTACATCTAGTGTCACAAAACTACAACTTTATCTGATTAGAAATTAAGCTTACAAAACAATTTAAATGTACAGGAATAAATCCTTCTAATATAAGCACTTCTATAATATGAACTCTCAAAACCAGAGAAGTGCACTATTTTAATGTATCAATATCTGCACCTGGGTAAGAAAGGTCATAAGAAAACAAGGCTTAAGACATTTCCCCTTTTTAGGCTTGCCATTTAAAGTTCAAATTACAAGAAATTTTAATGGCATTGTGATAACTAAGACAATAATTAATTTTACTGTAAATTAATTATTGTGCAGTCAGAAGAACTGTTCCTAATGTACCATAGGCATTATCAAAATGTACTGAAATCCTAAATACCTCTTGCCATTGAACTTAAAGTTTGAGCTCATCTGTTACAAAATCATTGGCTTTATTCTGTACTGTAAAATACTAAGTTTACTGTTGTAAATTATAGTGGTATGATGTAATTGTGCAAGTGCAAGCTGGTCTAGCAAAGCAGAAAAATTGGGTACTGGCCAGTGTCATGAGCTATAGTTTTATTTCTGTTACTTGCCATATCATTGCTGCGCATTATGCACACTTAAAACTACAAAATATAAAACATTTCAGTATTACCAAAAGAGGACCTAGGATTCACTTTGATTAAATAATAATGGATTGCCTTTTTTAAAATATACAGAAAAATAAAAAATTCTGGAATTTAAAGTACATTTTAGTACACAATTTTTAATTTTAAGTTTCATCAATGCCATTGAGTTGCCCTTTTCTGCTGACTCAGGTGACTGAATAATGATTAATGGGGCTAATTAGTGTGATAAGTACCCGACTCAGGTAATTTAGAGGACAAGACCACACATAATCTTAGGTATATGGACACCTTTTTCATTGTGTCAGAAGAAATGACTGACCGTGGAAGTCCCTAGCTTTCACAAACAAAAATCTAGTACAGGTGTGTTTAGCATGATAACTTACTAAGGGAAGACTCCTAAGAATCTATATCAGTAATAAGACAGCTTCTTTAATAAAACTACATCCACAAAAAGAACGGCTTGATTGCTATACTATATCAAATATTCTGTAGTGTCAAAGTATTTGGTAAAGACAAGATCATATATACAGTACTCTAACATAATTTTAACTATTTTTGTTTACACTTTGAAATGTGCACGCATGTATATATATGGATACATAGAGAGAGAGAATAAATCTTACCAGTGTAAATGGGCTGACCATCTTAGCCTTTTCCACTTTCTTCTTCTTCTTTCCCTTGCTTAAAAGGTATGATAGTTTTAGGGCATTTAAAAAGCAACAACATTTCACAGAAATACTAATGTAATATATTAATGAAGTTCAATTAAAATATAATTATGAAATAATTTTACAGGAAAGAATTGTGTAAAAAATGAATATGATTTATTGAGCGTTCTTGAGATGTTTGTATTTAAACCTCCAGGTATATAAGTAGCATTAGCTCCTGACTGCTGTAAATTTAACTCAAGCTCTTTCCAGTTCACCCCTCTCAAGGGTGAAACAACACCAACAAGGGCTGGTGGTTCCACTGCCTGGTTAGGGAAGTTGTGAACTGAAGCAGTATATAGCTTTCAAAACAGGAAAGAAGAAGATAACATAAAATCAAATTTTTGCACATGGGGGATGGGGAATACATAAAATGTTCAAGTTATGTAAAACATTGATTCCCTGCCATACTAAAAATTTTAAGATAATTTTTAGCTGATGACATAACTGGATCCAAGATGTCCATTCCAACATCATTTCTGTCATATTTTAGAATTGTTTTTCAATAACCTTAGTCAATATTGTGGGCACTTAGTGCTTAAAAGAAAAAGATAAAAGGTCCTTCTGCACCAAATGAATGTGTCAATCAATGCTACTCTCAACTTGATACAAAGCTTGCTGTTATTAAGCTTTCCTGATAAAATAAAATAAAATAAAATAAAATAAAATAAACAAAAGATAAAATAAAATCTAAAATATGATAATGTAATCTTAGAAGCTTCAATACAGAACATCTTTACAATGTTTAAGAATACTTACTGTTTGTCTTCATATTCATGACCCTGGCTGGATGCAGTGATCTCATGATTATTTCCATCTGCAGTACGCTTCTGCTTATTTTCATCTTCAGAATGCATTTTAAATTTGTTTAAGATAGCTCCCTGTAAAATAATATTTGACCAAGAAATATATAAATGTTAAGCCAAGGACAGTAATCTCAATGACAATTTGTTTGAAAGAAAAATATAGATACTTCTTAAAATCAATAAAGTTATTAATGTCATACTTTGCAAGTGAATTCTCACAATGGGCAAGGAGAAACATGTTGAAACAAGTCCAGAAGTTTGGAGCTTGTTGACAAACGTCTACATTTTGTATTTGTATCTGTTTGACACAAACAGATACAGGTCCTTCATTTAATTTCATTTGAATGATATAATCATTATATTTTCTGCAATTCAGCACAGATGTACAAAATAAATGAGAAAGTAGTTGTTTATTTAAAAGAATATGCAGTTATTTGGAATTTTCCCAATTTTAGGTATTAGTGAATTTTATAAAATATCTCTGATTTTAAAAAAATAATTTTTTACATACTGTGAAGGTTGTTCTTGGTTTGTGTCTACTCCTCTGAAAAATTATTCAAAAATCAGCAGAATTAATATGGTTAACGACACACAGCATGATTTGACTTTGTTCTTCTTAGGTAAAACAGAGATGACCAATAGCTTTCTCTTGTTTTTTAACCACTCCTGTTGCCTCGCCTACTTTGGAGAGTAAAGTGTATGCACTTTGGACTCTGCCTCTCTTTTCCTAAAGGGAATATTTAGCAAACAAAGTCCTTAGGCCCACGCTTTTTTCATTGTCACCCTGGGGAAAACAAGCCTGAATAGTCTATTCTTCCAGCAGGAAAAGTTCCCCTTACCTACTGTTGGCTAATTATGCCCCTTAAAACTCCCAGGAATTCCTCTTTACCTTGTTAGAGATGGTGCTGAATGCTCCAAGTAACCATTATACTTAAAGATTAACCCATTCTTGAATACACAGTGAGAATGAAACCAAATAACACAAAAGGAGTGTTTTACTCTTTTGCTTCTTTTCCCTTCTTCTAAGTCTAATCCAGAAAAACATGACCCATCTAGCCTGAAAGAAAACAGGATTTCACTGTAGTGCATATCATTTCTCATTTGAGTAACTGCAAAACAGCAAGATGAATTTCAGACTCAGTTTAGAAATGCTTTGGAAATAGCTATGGTCAGCAGAAATCTGCTCAATTAGTATCCTTCTGATTTTCAAATGTATGTTCAGATTCTAAACTATTTGAAATGGACCATTTATTTTACTGTGTGTCCTGGTTTCAGCTGGGATAGAGTTAACTGTCTTCCTAGTAGCTGGTACAGCGCTATGTTTTGAGTTCAGTATGTGAAGAATGTTGATAACACTGATGTTTTCAGTTGTTGCTCAGTAGTGTTTAGACTAGAGTCAAGGATTTTTCAGCTTCTCATGCCCAGCCAGGGCACCTGACCCAAACTGGCCAACGGTGTATTCCATACCATGGGACGTCCCATCTAGTATAAGAACTGGGAAGTGGGGGCGGGGAATCGCCGCTCGGGGACTAACTGGGTGTTGGTCAGCGGGTGGTGAGCAATTGCCCTGCGCATCATTTGTACATTCCAATCCTTTTATTACTACTGTTGTCATTTTATTAGTGTTATCATTATCATTATTAGTTTCTTCTTTTCTGTTATATTAAACCATTCTTATCTCAACCCACGAGTTTTACTTCTTTTTCCCAATTTTCTCCCCCATCCCACTGGGTGGGGGGGAGTGAGTGAGCGGCTGTGTGGTGCTTAGTTGCTGGCTGGGGTTAAACCACGACACTGTGGAATGTATTGTTTTTATCAGTATCTGTAGGCATTACTTCAATGAAAATAATAACAAATATTTAAAACATTTAAAAGAAATTAATTGCACTTCTTAACTGTTATTTCAATGTATATAGTAAACTAGATAATGTTCAACACTTTCAGAGAAATAAAATTTATGAAAAGTTAAATGAAAATCCTTGTCCTAGGAGCCAAGTAGATTTATAGAAATTTCTCTGTAGGTCTTCTATCACTTGATTCGAACAAAACTTACTTAATCTGATACTTAACCAGAAGAGATAATTTTTGTTCCTTTTAGTCATGCATGCCTGTAATCTCAAAATTTTGATAAAACTGAGTATTTTTACAATGTTTTGGAATACAGAGTCTTATCAGAGTGAGGATTGCTTTAGAAAGGGTAGTTTACCATTGTCAGTCAAGCAAAATATAAAGGATTAGTAAATATAAGTATTATCTGTTTATGAGAAGTCATCGCGATATATTTGTATAGACCTCTATCCACAGCAGTTAATGGGAATACTTCTGGGTTTTAACTTGTGTGCCTAAGTGCTTTGCTGGACTTGATCTTAATGGACTGGTCCAATTATTTCAGTGGGAACTGAATAAAGTTGAATGAGAGACTCTAGAGAAAAGTCAATTAATTTAAACAAATGAAACAGTATATGCAGGTCTTTCATGACTGTTTGACCTTAAAGGGAAAATGGACAAAACTACAAGATCTGCCACAATGTTCTGTTATCTCATTGCAGTGTCTCAATGCTATTGCAGTACAATCATGAGAAGAAAGTGAAATACCAGAGTTTCTATTGCCTGCATACAGTAGTGCAAAGAAAATGAAAAACTGTTGTACAGTTGGTTTTATCACACTAGGAGCTGAACCTGCTAAACTGATATTTAAAAAGTGGGAAATGGGAAAGTACAGTATTTTACATCTACATAGTAAGCTACAAAATTATGTTATTTCTCTATAGCTTCTGTACTTTGACTTTTCAGTGACATAGCTTCACAGTTGCACAGAACTTGAGGCCAGAAAAAGGTCACGAAATCTTTCTTCTAATATCTTTCTTCTAATCCCTTGTATCTCACGGTTTGCTATAAATTATTCAGATATTTCCATGTTAAAACTGATAATTTGAGTTAGACTGTATAATTTTGGTCTGAAGAGATTAAATTTTTGTCATAAACCAACAACAGAAGAATCTGGGGCATCACCACTGCACGTTACCTGCACTTGAGTATATAAAGAACACGTAGGTGAACATAGTAGCTAATTCACAACCCAAGATGTATGAAAAGACCCGGAAACAATGTAGGTGACAGTCAATCTAATCTGAGGAGAAATACTTTCTCATCCAAAGTTTGGCAACCAGTTTTGCCCTAAATGTATAAGCAGGATTCATAAACCCAGTGTTTGAAAAATACTTTCTGTCTTGCCTCAGATCAGTTATTTGGTTAAATCAATAGCTTACCCCCAGCTTTAACTGATCTTTGATGTCATCAAGGGAGATTTCTTTTTAATTCTGTAGGCTAAAGCCCTGAAGCATGAAATCTCATGTAGACATTGTCTGTATCAAATGTACATTGACTTGATGCAAAGTAAAGATGTTCTGAACATCTTGCAAGAGGAGTGTCCCGTTCACTCAAAAGTCCAAGAAGAAAGAAAACCTTTCTTTTTCTCCTTCTACTTACGAGTCACAAAATTTCCCACAGAAGATGGATTTATACAGAGATGACCAATCTATGACCTTCAAGCTATTTAAGGCTCATAAACTATTCAAAGTTCATTCCCAAACCAGTTTGTTATTCTATGATCAGAAGAAGCAGGGATCTGCTGATGTGGGAACTGTTGGACAATTCAAATCCGTTGTTGTACAAGAAAGTAAAAAAATGGCTGATAAGGTTTGTGCACCCTCAGCCCTATCCCACTGTGGATCAGTGGGACGCTATGAAGATACATCTTGGATATTATTACTTCTATGAGGACCTTCATTGTCAGATACCTCTTCTATGTGAAAATACTTATAAATATTCATAAGGTTTATTTAACCCTTTCTTTATTAAGGTAGAAGCCAATTTCTTTTTGCCTGACATGGTTTTATGTCTCCTGGATTATATTCACATACCTTTTTTAGAATTTTGAGCATAAGAACTTCTTGCATTTTTGAAATATGACCATTAGGTCCCTTGAAATATTCTGGAGACATTGTAGTGCTGTTGACTGAGGCACAATTAATTCCCTTCTCCTACTTGATAAAAATGCATGGTTTGAATCATCTCTCTTGGGCACCCTACTGCAATGAGAGATTGTACTGTAACAATAAACTATGACAAACCTTAAATCCTTCTCTAAATCATTGCTCTTACAGACCATTCAGCAGTCTTCTCAGTATAGGTCTGTTCTTCACAAAAGTCATATTTTGCATGATTATAACATAATTTTTGGACTGCAGTTAGGTAACACAGATCATTCTGTATTGTAACATACTTTTAATTATTCCAGACTGTTTCCATGCATTTATTATCTCAATTTACTTATCCAACCCTCTCCTATATGTCAAAATGTCAACATATTATAAACAAACGCATCATAAGTCAGCTGCTGGAATGGCAGAAAAAGGCATTTGAAAAATGGGGCTCTCATGTTTTGTGGTGAAGTTTCAACTAGTTATGCTTCCAGAAAAGAATTTGTGTTGAGAGAATGTCATCCCACAAATCGCACATTGGTACCATGTATTTTTTTTATCTGATGCAGGCCAGCAAAGGGGATGACCAATTGACACATGATATCAGAATAAACAACTGGCACAGAAACTTTAATCTAACTTTGACATCAGAGTCAAAACATTGTGAAATGACAGCTTGATACCTTCAAAATTTTTTGAACAATATCAAAAAAACCTAACCATTTTTTAAATGCTTATCAGTAAAAATAGCAAACAAGACAAGAAACTGAAGCAAATACTTCAAAGCCTTTATATATTATAACCAGAGAAAAGGACACAATTTTTTTCTTTTATTTCCTTTAAAGATGGAGAGTTGGATATTCCAATAAGTTCCAGGTAGGCGAAATGGTGGAGATGGTCCCAGGAATCTTGTAATGATTCCTCAATGACATTCAGCCCTAATATATGTTAGAACAACTGTGAAGAAGCTCTGATTCATGATACTCAGGGAACTTCTGTTCCATTTTAGCAGCCTCTTTCCTGTTAATCAGTGTTGGAAAAGAATACATCTTTGTACAGGAATTTTGCCAACTTGGCCACTGTTCTTTCAATAAGAATTGTCCTATATGAAGAGAATTATGTCGTCAGAAAATGACAATTTTGTGTTCCTTGAACTACACTGTATGCTCAGCCACAAGATACCACCTATAGGAATTGCTAGACATGTTATTTGTCCTGGACTAAGCATGAGGCCAAATTAAGTTATTATAAGCATCAGGCTTCTATTTGTGTTTAAAAAGAAAGTCTACTCTGAAAAGAATGTTTTAATGATATTACAAAGCTCCCCTTCTACCGCCTGGTGATTTGATTTGGAGTTAAATTTTTATTCTAGTAAGGGGCACTGCCACAAACTAATGTCACCAACTTCCTATTAGTAATGTGTCCGTTTTCAGCTTTTCAAACTCAGTCTTGTTTCTGAAAGCTTCAAATTTTTTTGGCTTATACTTAACCAACAACAGAAAATCCAGACAAATCTACAGCTCACTTTGAAAGATATTTCCTACATAGGGAAAACAACTTTCTTGGTGTTTATTTATCACTAAACTTATTAAATACGACTTGATGCATTAATGTGTGAGGAGGTAATATTTTTCATAATCATTAACAGAAAAATGTATTTAATTGGAGTGGTATTTACATTTGTCTTAGATTTAGTAAGATTTCTTGAACTATTTAAAGCAGGATTTTAAAGTTCCATCTTTCTAGAGCATGAGCTGATGTTTTCACCCTCAGCATATCTAGAAAAACAGATGCCTTTTGAATCTGGAAAACCAAAATATATTAATTCAAAGAAATATAGTGTAGAACATTAGGGATTTAAAAGTGTTCAGGACTTATTTCACAGTTTACTGTATTTAATATGCTATATGAAAATTTATGGAAAAACAATAATAAAAGTGGCTTTTTGTGCAGGTGGAAAATATTTTTCCCTATTGAGTAAAGCATATATTATTACAGACACATCCAAATTTTTTTCCTGATAATTTTTCTAGCCAATGATATGCCTGGTAACTTTGTAACAGTACAAGTAATCAAGGAACTTGAATGAACTTTTATCCTTCCCTCACTGAATCACTTTGATTGGACACCTTTTGCCATGCACAAAGAGCCTTTGTAAGCTGAATATATATAACTTAAAGTATTCAGCAGTTACTGATTAGTTACTACACAAAAAGGTAACTTGAATTAATGAAACACTAAACTGAGTGTTAGTATGCTCACTGCCCTGACTAAGAAACAGAAAATGTCTTTGCTGGCCAGGAAGTTCTCAGTGAGGTGGGGTAGGGCTGGTTTCTACTTCCCCTGGAATAGATCCTCAGTGTGACTGAACTGCCGTCTTCCAATCCCTGCTTTTCCCTTAGGATTTTATTCCTTTTCATGATGATGTTTTTCCTCTTGAATCCTTGAACTGCTGCCTAGCTGCATCTCAAGAGTCTTACCTCTGTCTGCAATTTTACCTCTCTTAACTTGCAGAAGTCCACTCTATCAACTTTTTCACATTTCTTGCTCAGAATTTAACAATTTCCTCACAAGTCAGAGAGGGTTACACAGTTGTGTCTTGGATCACAGACAGCTGAACTCCTGAGGAAGAGAGAAAGGAGTTTACAAAGTCAAGTCATTACACATGAAATATATAACAGTATTAATATTATATCCTATATAGAAATCAAAGCTATTCATATTGATTTATTCCCTTCTACAACACTATTTAAAATTGTATAAGTAGTTGCATTCTATTCCATACAATTTGTGAAATGTCTAGATTACACAGGAAATTAAGAGAATAAAAAACCTGTTGTTCAACTTCTGCCAATTAATACTGAATTCAAAAGTTTTGTTTATTTCTCTATTCTACAGTTACACTTCATCATATCCCTTACAAATCACAAAAATGAGGAGTGGAAGAGATGTCAGAATGTCCTCCCACCCATCCTCCTTCCTCCAGATCAGATCAACTATTCCATCTGTCGTTCTTGACAGATGTTTGAGTTCTGTCACTCCCTTGGTAGTTTCCAAAGACAAAGATAGAGACTTTTAGACTATCTATCTGAACTGTTAGGAAGTTTTTCTGATGTCTAACCTGAATTGCCCTTGAGATAGGTTAGACTGTTACCCCTTTCCTACCCACTGCAAATATGAAGAACTACTTCTTCCATTCGACTTTGCAGTACATTTGAAATTTTAATGTTTCTTTCACAAGTGTTGTCTGTCCTCTCTAGGCAAAAAAAAATCTGTTACTGTAGTGAAATGACTAAAAATAATTACTTTATTCAGTTCATCTCAAGAGATTGATTATGGCACTATGACCATGTTCTCCATGTTAGTCTTTGACCAGAGTCAAATTGCTTTGTTCCTTTTTGATGTTTACTGTAAAACAAATGATTGTATACAGTAAGGTAAATTTAGTTCTACAGGCCATTGCATTCAGTGCAGATACACACTTGTTCACAAGCTCCAAACCTTTTAAACAGCCATACCCATAGACACTAGGGGTAATGCTTCTTCTTACCAACCACTTCTGCTTCCAGAAATGTACTGCCACATGCCACAGCTCTGTCTGCTTTACATGCCACAACAACAATGCATCCCTGACAACAATCCAGGTAGATCCACCAGGAAGATTCCAGTTATGATATCAAGATGTGCCTGCATGTGATCACTTTGCAAGAAATAGTTCTAAAGAAACTGGAGGAATTAACTTTCTCACCATGCAGGATTTCGGCAATTAGAACATCAGATTTCTGGATGTTGTGACCAGCTACCTCATGGCTACAGTTACTGAAGAGCCAATTACCTGTAGTCATTCTATTGACCCAGACTAGATGCTCTACTATCTCATTAATTTATCTGTATCTTCTCTTAACTCCCAGTTTCCCTCATTCCATAAGGGTTCATTAATCTTAATTTCCACAAAGTCTTTTCCTAAAGTCCTATCCAATGGCTAATCAGAGCTCCTTATCTTTCCCGACACTTCTAGGTACAAGCTCCCAGTTTGCTTGCACTTCTAAGCCATCTTTAGTCCAGGGGCTGTCAACAGCTGAAGCTGGTGGCAGAGGCTAGAAAAAGAGGTCAGGAAGAAGCAAACACATTTACGTTGATCCTAAGCAAGATACGTTTATCTAAGCTTACTCACTACAACTGTTAGTCTCCCTGTGGACTGGTTGTTTACCAGGTATCATTTCCATTTTCTGCTTCCAGTTCCTGGGTACAAGATATGTTTTCAAAAAGTGTTAATCAGCTATTGATAAATATACAATAGCTAATGTTTCTTGGGAATAAAGGAATTTTCCCTCTCTTGGAATAACTTGTTTGATTTCTTTTAGGAAGAAAAATATGGAGTGTGGCTTTTATTTGATACAGAAAAAATTTTTTCACAGAGACACAGAAATGCCCAAGACTCATAACTCATTCTGGTCTCTAGTCTGCAAGAATTATGATAAATCTATTCTCACACTACCAAACAGATCAACTCTTTTACAAGCTACAGGCTCTCAAGTCACTAGTGAGCACAATTCAAGTTGCCTCATCATTGGCTAAACAGCTGCATAGCATTTAGATGTTAGCTTTTGATAGCTGATCTCCTTTATCCTATACATTTCATACTTTTTAAAGGATAGAAAAATTGTCTTCCCAAGTCAGTAAAATATTCTATCTTATTGACAGGTCTGCTATGTAAAAATCTAAATGAGCGCCAGTCCTAGAAAAACTCCGAAAAAACATTTCTTAACTGTCTTATCTTCACAGCAACTACTTCATATATTTATTAAGCAGCCACCATAGGGTACAGTATTATAGTGCTTCATATAATTTCATTAATATCTATACTACAATAATATTATTATTTTACTTAAACTTATACCAGTATTCTAAACCAAAACTAATTTCTCACCTATTAAAAATACCATTTTTCTCTGTTCTTTCTTTTCCGTCAAAACTCACTCCAGTTCTGACAAGCTGGCACGCTGTAAGATCATTAAAATGTATTCTGATTCCAACAAGGTTTATTGCTCTACTCCCAAATATTCTCCATATCAAGGGCAAAACAACCTTTTCCCATACATTTTCCACTGAAACTTGAATTTATTAGACTTCTGCCTTGCAAATCCAAATTTCATCTCTTTTCTTATTTATTTCTTACTCATTTCTAAGCATAAACTTTGTATAGACATGACATACTGTATTAAACAGCAACACGATCAATGAAATTTAAGAAGTGCTAAGCATGGCCAAACTCATAGAGTAATATTAGTACACAGAGACCTTCCTGCCCAGTAAACAGCAGAAAGAACAAATACAAAGTATTTAACTAATCAGCAAGCCACAGGGGTCTCCCCCAATGCTTCCTCCCCTTCCCTGTGTGGACTGTGAAATCACAATATGATTTCTAGTCTACTTCCCAGA